>NC_142013.1:112430554-112589304 GCF_049901735.1 Notechis scutatus
ACCTAAAACAGTGCTAATAAAATCAGAAGAGAATATACAGAATAGTGAATAAATGAATGGCATTTGTAGAAACTAAAAATATCTCCATAAAATGTTAATACAGAACCAGCTCGCTCCTTTGACACATTATTAAATCGAGCCCAAAATAGCCATCTAGTGCTCCATTTTCTCAGTGTGGGTACAATATGTTATTTGCAATGATATTAATATAATAGATTCTTAACATTTTGTTATTTAGGGGACTTGAAGTATTAAATATAAGAAAAAAAGGGGAGGATAAAGGTGGACATTCTCGTGATATTAATTACAGTTTCGGATATTAATGTTCCAAGCATTATAATTATTTCGCTCTGCTTCAAAATTAAATAGGATGGTAACACTCTATAACAACATAAAGGATCATTGTAAAATGCAAGCGGTTCTATAGAAATCTGTTTTATGCAGAGCTGAATGCTCCCCTATTTTAAAGACTTATGTCTTTGTAACATCTACGGAGCCAGCAATCAATCACTTTGCAATACTGGCATGTGCCTAGGTGACTCACGGAATGAAGTCATGCCAAGGGAATTCAAAATATATCTCCAAGAATGAATCCCTGTTGGTGTTAGCGTCATGGCTGGGATTGTACACCCTCTGCAACTTAAAGAACTAATTTCCCTTTTCCATTGATTGATAGGTCTGGGTTGTCTATTGGTCAGAATTAAATGGAGACTGTGTTTGAAGGACAGGGTCCATTGTGAAAGCAGCTGTAGATATCACCCACTTGATGTTAGTCAACTTAACAGCCAACTTTGACTTTCAGTATGATCATTGTTAACTCCAGGGGCAATCTTTCTTCTTCTTCTTCTTCTTCTTCTTCTTCTTCTTCTTCTTCTTCTTCTTCTTCTTCTTCTTCTTCTTCTTCTTCTTCTTCTTCTTCTTCTTCTTCTTCTTCTTCTTCTTCTTCTTCTTCTTCTTCTTCTTCTTCTTCTTCTTCTTCTTCTTTCTCTTCCTCTTCCTCCTCCTCCTCCTCCTCCTTTCTTTTTCTCCTCCTCCTTTCTCCTTTTCCTCCTCCACCTCTTCCTCCTCATCCTCCTCTTTTTCCTCCTCCCCCTTTCTTTTTCTTCTTCTCCTTTCTTTTCCATCTCCTCCACCTCTTTCTCCCCCTTCTTTTCCTCCTCCTCTTCTTCCTTCTTTCTTTTTCTTCTCCTTCATTTTCCTCCTCTTCCTCCTCCTTTCCAACATGTTTGTGGCAAACACTTGAGAAAAGCAATTTTTCCTCTCTCATTGTATCACTTATTTATTAAAACTGGTGGAGCATAACTGAGATGATAAATAAATAAAAGAACTCTGAAGAAATATAGAATACAATGTACTTCCAGATTTTAAGAAGTGTCTAAGCCACTTCTTAACTTCATCTGGACATTCTTGACTTAAAAAGTTGGTTTAACCCTTCTTGCTTTGGCTATAGACCTTCCTCATCCCTTTCAAGGTCAATTTTTTTAGTCTTTATACCAGAGGCCTCTAGTTGTTGTTGTTGTTGCTGTTGTTTTGAATGTTCTGCAACTATTTAGATAAAGCAAATATATTTCTCAACCAAGAGCTGGACAAACTAGATCCTGAAATTCTCTTTCAATTTCAAAAGCCCACAGGCAGCAATCTGTCCTATACCTTAAAAAATATTGCATATGGAGGAAGGAAAGTGACAGAAATTAAGGGGAAAGAAAACCTAGAAAAATGCCACAAAGAGATATCAAAGAGAGATAATTGTAGCACTTCCTGTTTTCTGAGTTCTGACTTTACCTTCCATTGCAGCTACTGTTGGTGGAAACAAAATGGGACTTCTCTTTCCTTCTTCCTTCTTCTCTCCCTCTCATCAGTTTGTCTGTCTATCATTTGTAGAAAAGGCTGTGTGTCAGAGCTGTATAATAATAATATTTTCAGACACTGCCCGGAAAACCATCCCCTCCCACTTGTGACTGTATGACTGTAACCTTGTGGCTTTTTATCCCTATGATTTATATTGACTGTTTCCTAGTATGATTTGATTGCTTCTTGTACCCTATGACTATTATTAAGTGTTGTACCTGATGATTCTTGACTCTTGACGAATGTATCTTTTCTTTTATGTACACTGAGAGAATTTGCACCAAGACAAATTCCTTGTGTTCCCAATCACACTTGGCCAATAAAAGAATTCTAATTCTATTCTAAAACATTAAAATAATAATAAATACAAATCTCCATCTCTTTTCAACAGGCAAAATAGTAATTCTTTGCAAACCTGAGTGTTAAAATACGCCTTTTTATTCCCCTGGTTCGTAGGGCTGGTACCATTGATGAACTGTTATGTTTTCTACCCCAAGTTTATCACAGGGATTTGAAAGGAATTGAAGCCATTTACCTTGCTGTGGTTTGCTATAGCAGTGATGAATCTTATGTATAAATGTTTGCGTCACATTAGTTCTGTTTGAGCAATCTCACTCAACAAATACGTTTCCATATCAAAGGCCTGAACAGAACTGTGAGAAGGTATCAAAAGTGTAGTGTATTTAAATAGAGACTTCTAGGCGATGTTCCTATTGGTTAGCAGAAGCAACGATACGATTGGTTAGTAACGTTAGTATCTGATTGCCGCCTATAGCGGCGGGAAGTTTAACTAAATGTCATTGGTTGCGAGCCGTGGAGCAGCCGCTATAAAAAGGGCTGCTGCGGTTCGACTGCAGTTGAAGTTACTGTTTATTATTAAAGAGCTGAAGTCAACTCTGGTCTGTGAGTCTCTTTACTGGCAACAGAACAAAAAGGGTTTTTTCTGGGGTTGAACCTTTCCACATGGAAAGAAGAATCTAGAAATTCTCTAAAATTTCTCAGCTAGTTTCCTTTTCAAAAAAACAGTACTGCATATGATCACACAGTGGTTTTGTTAATATAAAGGTAAAGGTTCCCTTGGAACATATGTGCTAGTCATTTCCGGCTCTAGGGAGTGGTGCTCATCTCCATTAAAAAGATGAAGAGCCAGCACTGTCTGAAGACGTCTCCGTGGTCATGTGGCCGGCATGACTAAATGCCAAAGGCATACGGAACGCTGTTACCTTCCCACCGAAGTGGTCCCTATTTTTCTACTTGCATTTTTACATGCTGTCGAACTTCTAGGTTAGCAAAAGCTGGGACGAGTAACGGGAGCTTACTCCTTTATGTGGTGCTAGGGATTCGAACCACCGAACTGCTGACCTTTTAGACCAACAATCTCAGCATCTTAGCCACTGAGCCACCGCATCCCTTCCTTTGTGTGTGTGTGTGTGTGTGTGTGTGTGTGTGTGTGTGTGTGTGTGTGTGTGTGTGTGTGTGTGTTCACTAAGCTTTCGTTAGCCTCTGCTAGCATCATCAGAGTGTAAAACTACCATTAAGGAGATATGCCTTGATATAACATTAACCAATGGCCGTTGTGCACATGTCTGTCTCTTTTTTCACAGTTTTACCTGGAACTCATATTTTCAAAATAGTTTCATATACATACGTACATACATACATACATACATACATACATACATACATACATACATTATACAAATACCATATATATATATGGTATTCAGCTTTGTTCGGGTATTTTCCCACGTCATTATAGTTGTGCTTTTAAAGTTGTAGCAACATTTCGGCAGAATCTCATCTGCCATCATCAGGCTTCTGTATTGTGTTCGTCTGTGAGTCAGACTTTTACAGTGGTTTCAGTTTTAAATTTGGGGCTAGCCTACTGCTGTGCCAGAATGGTTTTTTCTTCATCCTGATTGGTTGGGAGTCTTGGTCTGTGTTTATTGGTCTTGGAGTTTGCTGTGTATATACATATACATATACATATACATATACATATACATATACATATACATATACATATACATATACATATACATATACATATTGAGCTGCCTAACCCTTAGCAGTGACTCTGGGTGGCCTACAAAGATCAAATCCATCACAATGGTACAAACTTATGACAACTGGATTCAACAATAATGCACCTCCAAACAAAACCACATCCCCTTCTCCAGCAGAGCCTCTTTTCATTAAATTAGACCAGGGATGGCTAACCTTTTCAGCACCAAGTGCCCAAAGCGCCTGTGCATTCCCAAAATGTAATGCATGTGTGCCCTGTGCATGCACCCCTCCCTGCAACACATGCACACGCAACCCCCCACATCCCCTGCATATGTGTACATGACTCCCATGTGCGCCCTGCCCCCAGTGCATGTGTGGCAGAGACCTAAAGACCAGCTGGCCAATGGGAGGTGCAACCTCTGTGTGCCACCTCTGGCATGTGTACCATGAGATGATGAAGAGTCAGACATGACTTAGTGACTGAACAACAAAATCTATTTCCACCATTTCAGCATTACATTACTCATCCCCTTATCTTAATATTAGCGATGGTAATAAGAATAATAAAAATAATTCCTATAAAAATGTTTTATAGCTGGAGATATTTGCTCAAATCTATGGGTCACCAAGGATTACTGCTTTAAAACCAAAGAAAGGGTATTCATATTTCAAGCAAATTATCACTTGCCTCGGATTTTCATAAAGATGTTCTACAAAATTAGAACTGCTTGTTCCAGCAGTAATTCCAAGCAACAAAGCTATTTCGGAAAATATGATTTTTTTGGGGGGGGTGCACTAACTATACGGCTGGAAGTTCCTTGACTTCAGCAAATATTAAAATTCAGCTGTGAAAAGAAAGAAAATAATACGTTATTTCTATGCGCTGCCGAAAAGTCTTTGCGCAGACCCGTTATAAATATGAGGGTGAACTTATGAAATTTAAACATCGCATTATGGGAGGATTGCTACTGAAAAGGCAATTTCCAGGCAGAATGTTTACACAATGATCTCAAAGAGTATTGTTGGTCCAAGCAGCCCCCAAATAGTTGGCATTCTACCCGTGTGGCAGTAAAAACACAATGCAGCAAAAGGCCAAATTCACAGCTCTTGATGTTGCTCACCGTTGGTGTTCAACAGCTCCCGTAGCTTTCTGCAGGAAGGCTGAGGCGAGGTTGTTGCGGCCAACACAAAAAGGTGTTAGTATCATGTCATGGTAATGACATGTTCAGGGGTGAGGTTGAAGATGCCCCAGAAATAATGAGAGGAGAAGAAGGAGATTGCCAAAAACAAGAAGGAAAAACTTGAAAATAAGACTGGGAAGGGGATCCACAGTCCACCGTTTCCCATCACACCGAACAATTTCACAATTTCCTGATCGTATTCCTTGCATAGCTAGTGGGTTATTGTTATGACTGCAATGATGTCCATACACAGAGAAATAAAAAGAAATTAAATCGTGTTGTTCTAATTCGGGAAGAAATGGCTTATCAGTCCCAGAACTCAGGGTGAGCATTCAGTTGTGCATACTGAACAGAAAACCAAGTTTGGTACCCTGGTTTTTGTTACTGATGATGTTACCTAGTTGGGTCAGGAAACATCTGCAAGAAAACAAGCAAGCTCAGAAAGCACCAAGGAGCCCGCAGTTCTCCTCCTCCTCTTCCTCTCTCTCCTTCCTCCTCTTGAAAACCAAGTTTGTTACCCTGGTTACTGATGATGTTACCTAGTTGGGTCAGGAAACATCTGCAAGAAAACAAGCAAGCTCAGAAAGCACCAAGGAGCCCGCAGTTCTCCTCCTCCTCTTCCTCCTCTCCTTCCTCCTCTTTGCAAACTCCACTCCCTTCCAGCACTGATGTTGTTACCTAGTTGGGTCGTGAAACATCTGCAAGAAAACAAGCAAGGCCAGAGTTCTCCTGCTGCTGCTGCTGCTCCTCCTCCTCCAGTAAGAAATGTACAAAAAAAGAAAGAAGTCCCATTTTATTATTGTTGCCAAGAAAATGATCGAAATATGTTTAAAAGAGGCCATCCTTCTCCTAGAATCGAAATGGGACTATTTCATAATGTATAAGTGGAGGAATGGATGGAATGAAAACAATTCACATCCAATTAGAATGGGATGTCAAGGAGAAAGCTATAGAAATGTAGCCACCCTGGACCATTCTTCTGGCCCAAGATAGAATTACAATTAGAATAACAGAGTTGGAAGGGACCTTGGAGGACTTCTAGTCCAACCCCACTGCTTAGGCAAGAAACCCTATCCCATTTCTTGAAGAAATAACAGTCAGGAACTAGCTAACCACAGACATTTCGAACCCTTTGTTCTGGTAGATCAGGGATCTTCAAAATTGGCAACTTTTAAGACTTGTGAGCTTCAACTCCCAGAATTCCTCAACTAGCCATGCCGGGGTGGGGAATATAGAACAGAACAAAAACAGAACAGAACAGAACAGAACAGAATAGAATGAATTCTAATTCATTGTAATGAAGAATAGAGTAGAGTAGGGTAGGGTAGGGTAGGGTAGGGTAGGGTAGGGTAGAGTAGAGTAGAGTAGAGTAGAGTAGAGTAGAGTAGAGTAGAGTAGAGTATTGTAATGAAGAATAGAATAGAATAGAATAGAATAGAATAGAATAGAATAGAATAGAATAGAATAGAATAGAACAGAACAGAATAGAACAGTTGGAAGGGACCTTGGAGGTCTTCTAGTCAAACCCCCTGCCTAGGCAGGAAACCCTACAACACTTCAGACAAATGGTTGTCCAACATCTTCTTACAAACTTCCAATGTTGGAGCATTCACAACTTCTGGAGGCAAGTTGTGATGTCAGGGTTCCAACCCATGCCCTAATAAAATGTAGAGTCTCAGGTCATTTAGCAAGAAAAAGCCAAGTGTTTATTAAGAGAACCATGTCGGCATGACCTAAGGGAAGCCAGGTCTGGCTTCACCCCATTCATGCCTTGCCTTTGACCCTGTTGCCCCCTCCCCACAAGGTGTGTCACCAGTCACATTCCCCAACAAAGCCGTTTCCCAAGGTTGCGGAAGTGACTCCCTCCAGCCCGTTGCTGGTCTCCATGGAGATAGCCTTGACTTTGCTTTGTGCCGGCTAGGCTGCATCTCATTTTGACCGAGGTGCGAATTCCTTGTTGCAGTTGCCAGGCGTGATTCCCATGACCCCTGGCCTATGGCAACTCAGGAGCAGGCCAGGAAAGCCTTCTTGGTTCTAGGTTGCTTCCAGGGGTGGGATTTGACTGGTTTGGATCGGTTCAGAAGACCTGGTTGTTATGATTCTCCGTAGTTTGGAGAATCGGTAAACCGGGCCTTTGGCTGGCCCCACCCCTCCCCTGTCCATCAGTCCCTATGGCACATGAGCACCATCGTGAGCATGCCTGACATGCCTGCAGCCTGCTTTTGCACACCCACCAGGACAGCCATTGCTGCCTGCCTTTCCCTAACCCCCCCCCAACTGAGCAGCCCTGATCTACCTGCTCACAGGTAAGCCTTCAAGTCACACTAGCCCCTCCCCCACTGTCCCCAGATCTTACCAGCCCCCCCGCCATCCCTGGGCTCGGCTGGCTGGCTTCCCCACTGACGACTCCCTCTTCTTTGGGGCAGCCCCTGAGATATTGTAAGACTGCTATCCTGTCTCCCCTGGTCCATCTTTTCATTAAACTAGACATACCCAGTTCCAGCATCCATTCTTTATATGTCTTAGCCTCCAGACCCCTAATCATCTTGGTTGCTCTTCCCTGGACTCTTTCCAGAATCTCCACATCTTTTTTACATCCTGGCGACCAAAATTGGGTGCAGGATTCCAAGTGTGGCCTTACCAAGGCATGATAAAGTGGTCCAGCCAAGAGATTCTCCCACAATGCCTCTGCAGAATGGAAGTGAAAAGTATTTGCCCATCTCGCTAAGAGACTGCACTGTATATTTGCTGACATAAGGCTCCATAAACATCTGCTTTCCTTTCTATTTTTTTTTTCTCCTGGAATTATTTGAGAAGCTGAGTCCAGCGTGTGTGAATGTCACTGCTTGAAATGAAAATTGGCCAAGCTGAATGACTGTTATTTCCCAGACCAGCTGTCAGAATCTGCTCTGCTTGCTAAAGGATTCCACTTTGTCTCTTTTGTTTAGTATACTGAAAGGGAGGGGAGGGAGGGAGGGGAAGAGAGGGAGGGAGGGAGAGAGGGAGGGAGGGAGAGAGGGAGAGAGGGAGGGAGGGAGAAAGGAATTTGATGGTAAAGGGAGAGAAGGAGAGAGGAAGGAAGGAATTTGATGGGAAATGGAGAGAAGGAGGGAGGAAGGAAGGAATTTGATGGGAAAAGGAGAGAAGGAGGGAGGGAGGGAGGGAGGAGGGAGGGAGGGAGAGGAAGAGAGGGAGGGAGAAATGAATTTGATGGTAAAGGGAGAGAAGGAGAGAGGAAGGAAGGAATTTGATGGTAAAGGGAGAGAAGGAGGAAGGAAGGAAGGAATTTGATGGGAAATGGAGAGAAGGAGGGAGGGAGGGAGGGAGGAGGGAGGGAGAGGAAGAGAGGGAGGGAGGGAGAAAGGAATTTGATGGTAAAGGGAGAGAAGGAGAGAGGAAGGAAGGAATTTGATGGTAAAGGGAGAGAAGGAGGAAGGAAGGAAGGAATTTGATGGGAAATGGAGAGAAGGAGGGAGGGAGGAGGGAGGGAGAGGAAGAGAGGGAGGGAGGGAGAAAGGAATTTGATGGTAAAGGGAGAGAAGGAGAGAGGAAGGAAGGAATTTGATGGTAAAGGGAGAGAAGGAGGAAGGAAGGAAGGAATTTGATGGGAAATGGAGAGAAGGAGGGAGGAAGGAAGGAATTTGATGGTAAAGGGAGAGAAGGAGAGAGGAAGGAAGGAATTTGATGGTAAAGGGAGAGAAGGAGAGAGGAAGGAAGGAATTTGATGGTAAAGGGAGAGAAGGAGGAAGGAAGGAAGGAATTTGATGGGAAAGGGAGAGAAGGAGGGAGGGAGGGAGGAAGGAGGGAGGGAGGGAGAGGAAGAGAGGGAGGGAGGGAGAAAGGAATTTGATGGTAAAGGGAGAGAAGGAGGAAGGAAGGAAGGAATTTGATGGGAAAGGGAGAGAAGGAGGAAGGAAGGAAGGAATTTGATGGGAAAGGGAGAGAAGGAGGGAGGGAGGGAGGGAAGAAGGAAGGGTGATGGGAAAGGGAGGAGGGAGGGAGGGAGGAAGGAATTTGATGGGAAAGGGAGAGAAGGAGGGAGGGAGGGAGGGAGGGAGGGAGGGAAGAAGGAAGGGTGATGGGAAAGGGAGGAGGGAGGGAGGGAGGGAGGAATTTGATGGGAAAGGGAGTGAAGGAGGAAGGGAGGGAGGGAAGGAAGGAAGGAAGGAAGAACACTATAAGTAGTAAGTTATTTACTTTCTATAATATAAAAGCTCACACGCAATTCCAAGTTATTACAAACAGTATTAGTATTACATTCAACATGAATTATGCAAAGCATTACATTTTATGTAAATGTACTTTCTTTCCCAAGCTGACACAACATCTGTGTTTGATTATGGAACTACTTTTGTTTGGGGGTTTATTACTATTATTATTTTATTAGTCATTATGTGGAATTTATAGGGCAGACTGTAACGTGCTGGAAACAACCCCTGCAAAACACAGAAGAAGGATAATTTTAGCCTCTCAAATAAGGAGCATTCAGTAATGATAGTGACTATTTATCAGGTTACAAACTAACCAGAAAACATTAGAAATCCTTGCACGCACATGCGCGCACACATACACATACTCGCACACACGCGCACACACACAAAATGAGGGATGAGAATGTGCTTGTTTTGAAGAAAGGAGAGAAGGAGGAAGGAAGGAAGGAATTTGATGGGAAATGGAGAGAAGGAGGGAGGAAGGAAGGAATTTGATGGGAAAGGGAGAGAAGGAGGGAGGGAGGGAGGGAAGAAAGGTTATTCTCTGGAGTAAAACCTTATGAAATTGCGGGAATGCGTACGACAGGCAGGGTAGCTAACAGAGAGGTGTTAAATTGTGTAAAACCAGACACACCCCTGGAAGCTAAGATCACAAGATAACCTCTGTTTTACATTGGCCCTGTCCTATGTCCAAATTCATTGGAGAAAGCCAGGAAAGGTTGGTGGAACAAGAAGGGGCAAGCAAAGAACACACTGGCTTAACAACATCAAATCTCATAAAAAATATCTACACAGCCCACACATCCTAGATGTAAACTATTTCAACTACTCTCCTCGAGCAGACTCTATATAGGGCATTGCACGCCTAAACAACTAGACACAAGGGCAGTTTCTTTCTCTCTTAGCCATCACTCTGCTAAACAACTAATTCCCACAGTACTGCTTTATGCCCTGGGATGCCAAGCCACCTAGATGAGAAGGGGAATAGTTACTATTCTCCTTCTCATCTTTCCGATTGCCTACTCCTTTAGTGTCTTATGACTTTGTTGTTTGTATCTTGTGGTTTATCTTGATTGCTTTTATTTAGTGTCCTATGACTATCAGTGAGTTTTGTAGATTATGATTTACGATGATTGTATTTTATGATTATGATCATGATTTGTTGCTTATTGCTTGTTGCTTGTACATACACTGAGAGCTTATGTACTGGAGACAAATTCTTTGTGTGTTCAAACTCACTTGGCCAATAAAGAATTCTATTCTACTCTACTCTACTCTACTCTACTTTCCTTATTCTACTCTACTCTATTCTACTCTACTCTACTCTACTCTATTCCCATCCTATTCTATTTCTATATTCTGTTCTGTTCTATTCCATTCTATCCTATTCTATTTTTATATTCTATCCTATTCATTTTTATATTCTATTCTGTTGTTCTGTTCTGTTCCATTCCGTTCCATCCCATTTTGTTCCATTCAATTCCATTCTGTTTTGTTCATCTCTGGATGGAATCTTCTATTCCATTCCATTCCATTTATTCTATCCTATTCTTTCTATATTCTATTTCATTCTATTCTATTCATTTTCTATATATCCTATTGCATTCTATCTTATTCTATCCTATCCTATTTCTACTCTTCTAATTATATCCCATTCTATCCTATCCTATTCTATTGCTATATTCTAATCTATTGCTATATTCTAATTTATTGCTATATTCTAATCTATTGCTATATTCTATTCTATTCTATTCTATTGAAAAGAATGGAAAAAAGAAATAATGCTTGGATTAAATAATGTTTGGATTAAAGCAAAATGTTTGTAGGAAAAAAAACTGAAAATACAACGATTGAAAGAAGCTGAGCTTGACAGATTGGTATGGAGAACACATGCCTATCAAATCACCAAGAGTCAGATACAGCTAAATGGTTAAAAATAAAAAAGGCACGGAACAAATATTCCAATGTCGGGAATGTTCTAAGATTCCTGGTACAACTAAATCACTTTTGAACATGCTCTAAGTGAAGAACATGAGAAGGATGGCAATAATTCTCCTTGTAAATCAGATTACATCACCTTGCTAACTGTCAAAGAGAAAAATGCAAATGGTGGGAAGCCCATTTCTTAGGACAAAATGTTGTGCAACATAAGCATTCTCCAGGCTGGCAATTTAAAAGGATTAGCCCTTTTGTCCCAGGGGCAGGATGAAAGCTAACACGGCATTACAAAGATCTTATAGCACGTCAAAATGGATGTGGGGGATGCAAGTCCCATTTCGAGATTGAATGTTAGAGAAGAATGTTAGAGATTCTTCTGAGCAAGACTAGGGATCATAATGAAATAATGAATATTTATTATTTATTTTGAGTAGGGGGTCAAAAAAATAGGGGGGGGAGTGTCAACTGATTTTCCGAAGCACCAGAAGGTGAGACAAGAAACAATGGATGGAAACCAAACAAGAAGAGAAGCAACCTGGAATTAAAGAGAAACTTCCTAATAGTGGGGACAATTAACCAGCAGAACAGTTTGCCACCAGAAGTTTTTGGTGCTCCATCACTGGAGGTTTTAAAGAGACTAAACAGTCACTTATCTGAAATAGTATAGGTTCTCCTGCTTGAGCAGGGGCTGGACTAGAAGATCTCCAAGATCCCTTCCAGCTTCTGTTCTATTCTATTCTATTCTATTCTATTCTATTCTATTCTATTCTATTCTATTCTATTCTATTCTATTCTATTCTATTCTATTGTTCTCTCTACTCTACTCTACTCTACTCTACTCTACTCTACTCTACTCTACTCTATTCTATCTCTATTCTATTCTATTATTCTTCTACTCTCACTCTACTCTACTCTACTCTACTCTACTCTACTCTACTCTACTCTACTCTATTCTATTCTATTCTATTCTATTGTTCTTCTATTCTACTCTACTCTACTCTACTCTACTCTACTCTACTCTACTCTACTCTATTCTATTCTATTCTATTCTATTCTATTCTATTCTATTATTATTATTCTATTCTACTCTACTCTACTCTACTCTACTCTACTCTATTCTATTCTATTCTATTCTATTCTATTCCCATCCCAGAATTTAAATAATTTGATGCTAATCTTTCCTTTTATAGGGAACTCCATGCTTCTCTAGACAGCCACCTATCTGAAATGGTATGAGCAGAGGGTTGGATTAGAAGACTTCCAAGGTCCCTTCCAACTCTGTGAGAACCACTAATTGCAAGAACAATTAACCAGTGGAAAAGCTTCCCTTCAGAAGTTGTCCGACAATAGAGCTTTTTAAGAAGGGATTGGACAATCATTTTGTCTGAAATGGTATAAGGTCCCCTGCTTGAGGAGAAGGTTGGATAGAAGACCTCCAAGGTCCCTTCCAACTCTTATTCTGTTATTCATGAAACAGAGATCCAAGGTAAAATGAAGGAGAAATCTCCTGATTATTTGTGAGAACAATTAACCGCGAGAACGAATTAACCAGTGGTACGGCTTGCTTTCAGAAGTTGTGGCTCCTCCTTCACTGGAGGTTTTTAAGAAGAGTTCAGACAATCTGTCAACCCTGGAGCCATCTTTGAGCACCTTCAAGTGTCAGCGTTCCAACTAACCAACTCCAATAAACTCTGAGACAAGCATCTTCTCAAAGTTCCATTTTATTAGAGTTGTCATATTGGCACATCTGGGAAAACCTGAATCTGAGAGTTCCGGGTTTTCCCTTCCCCAAAAAAAGAAGTCAAAGATTCATTCCCTGCACCCATCAGTCCATCACATGACCCAATCAAATCTTCGTCCCTACTGGAGACATTCCTCCAGTCACTCCACTCCGGGTGCAGGTCCACATGTCCTTGACTTTCTGAGAAAGAATGTTGCTGAGTCTTATCTTCTACCTCACTATGAAATCCCGCCACTCCTAAATTCCCAGGCACTGAATGTGGCCGTCAGGCAGTTATTATTTTATTTTTTATTTATTTGATTTGCCAATTGTTTACAAGATAATAAGTATAAGTGTATACATAGATGTGAATACAGCCCAATTAAATCATGAGCCTCGAGCCACACTCCCAAATCTTCAAAGGATTTATTAGAAGTTAACATGCTGGCATTTGCTGAGATAACCCTAACCCTGCTTTTCCATCCACCCCTCTGGATGTATCATCCAATGAAACACGTTCATAGCCAAGAGTCATCAATCAGGCTCTCCAATTAGATTTTTGCCTGGCAGAAGCTTCAGTCATCTAATCAGTCTCTAAAGAAAATATGAATGGAATGTACTTTCGATTCCACACTGCTGCCTGCTCTTTGAAACTCCCCCCCCCTTCTTTCTGTTGTCAGCTATAAAACTGTGTATACAAAATGTTTTATGAGTTGACAGTAGCAACCTTGAAGCTTCCAAGTAAAAAATGGCTTCCAAGGCTGAGATCAAGCTTGACACAGCGAGGCTGGCTGGAGCTGTGGGAAAGGGAGTGGGGAGTAGAGATAGCTGAGGGGAATATGTAGCTGAAATAACATTCCTTCTTCTGGGAACCAAGGACACTTTCACCAGCCCCTGGAGGGGCGTAGATGGGAGGGCATCTGGGATAGCGAGAGACACCTGATTGGGGCATGTGATGGTTGTGTGTAATGAGGGAAGGAACTTTGGATTTTGAACTGGGTGGAGGAAAACCCAGGGGACTTCAGATTCGGGTTTTCACCAGCTAATACAATCCTAAATTGCATTAACAGAGAGATACAATCGAGATCAAGTGAGGTACTAATGCCACTCTATAAACCTTAGTAAGACCACACCTAAGAGTCCTGCATCCAGTTTTGGTCACCATACTATAAAAAAGATGTTGAGACTCTAGAAAAAGTGCAGAGAAGAGCAACCAGGATGATTAGGGGACTGGAGGCTAAAACATATGAAGAACGATTGCAGGAACTGGGCCTGGCTAGTCTAGTGAAGAGAAAGACCAGGGGAGACATGATAGAAGTCTTCCAATATTGGAGGGGCTGCCACAGAGAGGAGGGAATCAAGCTATTTCCCAAAGCCCCTGAAGGCCAGACAAGGAATAATGGATGGAAACTGAACAAGGAGAGATTTAACCTGGAAACAAGGAGAAACTTTCTGACAGTGAGAACAATCAACCAATGGAAGTTGTGGGAGCACCAGCACTTAAGACTTTCAAGAAGAGATTGGATTGCCATCTGTCAGAAATGGTGTAGGGTCTCCCACTTGGGCGGGGGGTTGGACTAGATAACCTATAAGATCCCTTCCAACTCTGATTATCTGTTATCTGTGCCAATATGACATGCCTAATAAATCTATACTTTAAGGAACCCTGGCTTGGGCTGTTACTTGGAACCCTAACACAATCGTTTTGTCTGAAATGGTCTAGGGTCTCCTGCTTGAAAAGAAGGTTGGGCTAGAAGACCTCCAAGGTCCCTTCCAACTCTGTTATGACGCTTTGATAAATGGATTGGCCAGAAGAAACGGTAAGTGAATCCCCAATTAAACATTCCAGTTGCCATTATTTTTTACGTTCTCGGCACAACGGAGAAGCATGGGGGAGGGGGAAAATAGCTTCCCACAAACCTATGCCAGGACTGACCTTTTGCAAACAACATGACACACACACTCCCTGAGAGGTTTCTTAAGCAAACCCCACTGAAATGAATGAATATGCGGTGTCGGTCGCCTTAATTCCACAGGAATGTTTCAAGAACACCCCAGGAAGCCTCTTTGCTCCGTGGCAAAGAGTTGTAAATTCTACCCAGTCAGAACCCCTGACACACATTCAGATAGCACACACATTGTGATAGAAAACACATTTTCTCAGCAAGCAATGATTGCAGCCTGAATGTTGGAGCTATGGAGAAAAGCAGGTTTTCGCCCCATGAGGAGAAATGTTAAGCCTGCAAAGAAAATATCCATTTATTTGCATGGCAAAGTAGAGTAAAAAAAATAGAGAAAGAGAGAAATCCAGTGGCTGAGAATAAGGCATTGTTTTTATTTTTATTCAGTCCCCAAAAATATACAAACATTACATTTCATGCATTAGCAAATATACACAACAATTGCCAAAAAAATGGTGGATCTAGACTTTAAGACTTGTGGACTTCAACTCCCAGAATTCCCCAGCCAGCCATGGGGAATTCTGGGAGTTGAAGTCCACAAGTCTTAAGACCCCTGATCTAGACAGATAGATGCTAATAAAACTGAATGGGACCAAAATGCCTCAGATTCAAAATGGTTGCCATGGCAGCATGATCGAAGCCCCACCCCTTTGTACTGCTATCTTAATCCCCACCCCAGTCAATCAATGCCATTCAAGGCAACTATCCTAAGTTAAGTAAAGGTAGTCCTTGACTTACAACAGTTCATTTAGCGACCGTTACAACGGCACTGAAAAAAGTGACATGTGGCCATTTTCCACACTTATGACCGCTGAAGCATCCCCATGATCCTGTGATCAAAATTAAGATGCTTGGCCACTGATTCATATTTATGACCGTTGCTGTCATGCCCCTGGTGGAGACTGACTCTGAGGGAGAGGAGGAACAGCCGACAGGAAGTGGATGTGTGGCTCCGGAGGTTGTAGAAGAGGCTGGGGAAGGGCAGAGGCCAGCTGAGCAGTCAGAGGAGGACCCAGGCGCATCCCCTCTCCATCCTAGGGCAGGTAGGGAGGAGAGGATAAGGGAGAGAAGTGGTCTACTTGGGAGGAGAGGCCCTTGATCCTCTTCATGGGCTGCAGCTGTGACAACTGAATAAGAGTATGGACCTACATACTGGCGAACGCTGGAAACAAAGCGTGTAAATATCTCTAGTTTATAATTCCTTTCTGAATTTGGTGTCCTTCCCAGTGTGTGTTATCTGTGGACATCCTCCAGCCCTTATCTTGCCTGGTTTGTGTTGCTTCTTTCCTTCTTCATGTAACTGTGTGGGAGTTTTTTTGTCTTCCGTCAAAGATATTTGGAGCTTGGAAGCAAAGTGAAGGAATAAAAGGGGCTTCACCTGTTTTCTGTGACTGTGTTTGTTTTGTATCCCACCCTGGGTCATCACATGCCCCATGTGACACCCTTTTGCGACCTTTTGACGAGCAATTGTAGCCATAAGTCTAGGACTACCAGTTTTTAATGAAACTAGTCTGTTCTTTTATGTGACCCAAAGTCTACTAAAATAGATTGTCCTATCTACCCAAAATATATGGTCTTGGGCTTAAAGAGTTAAACCCAACATGCTGAAGCTGGTTTAACCTTTTTTCTAGGTTCAAACCACACCCTGGACCATAAAGTAATCCAACTGTTATGTGTTTGCATAAAATGTTGTGGTATTAAAAAAAAAAACATAATCAAAGAACAAAGGCCAACAAAATTAGGAAAATGCTGGATCTGAAACTGGTTAGGTCTGTCGGGTTGGATATAAATGCCCCTAAGCCTCTTTTCACACAAAAACAGTTCTCACCAAAACCTGCAGCAAATTTGGCCCCAAAGAAGATAAATTGGGACTTTTTCTTTCAGAAAACAGAAGCGTATAACCCATGTTTAAAAGCACACAATTGGGAGGGGGGAGACACCAATTTTTTTCAACTCCCTCCTGATATATTTATTGTGTCACCTCTACTCAAAACCTGTTTTTGGATTTTTTAAAAAATAATATTTTTAATGAAGCGATCATTCCATTTTCTTTGCAATGCTTGATCGTCATCAGCATCATTTAATGGCCCCATAATCCCTTGCGGGGTGGAGTCTGCGCAACTGAATGGAGCTAGCAGCGTGTTTTAATGGCCAGATACCCTCCCTGTCACCACTGTGGAGTTTTGTTCAGCAGATATATTCTCAGTGTGCCCAGACAGAAAAATATCTGCTTCTACCTAGGATCGAACTCACAACCTCCTGATTGTGAGGTGAGAGCTCCATCCGCTAGGCCACTGCACCACTCCCTTTGCTATGCTTGATGATGATTTGCAAGTGGATCAAATCTTTGTTCCCGTTTATCTTTGGATTTCTCAATAGTTTGGAGGATTTGGAGACTGAAGCTTTTAATCTCCCTGGGAAATTACACTAATTGTTGGGGCGCGAAATTTAAGTTGTAGCGAACCAGGTACCCATCGTTGTAGACATACAGCCTCCGATCTATAGGGCTGTAGTCGATGCTCTGAATGGTTTCCAGCACTTTATCTAGAATAATGCTTAGTTTCCCTTCTTTCCCAGTGTTGGTATCAAAGGAGTAAAATATCTCTTCTTTCCTAGTGTTGAGAGGCCTGATGGCATAGAGCACCCCACATATAATAAAAGCACTAGAGACCGCGGGCTTATATTGCTTTGTTTGCCATGTGTTAATCACATTTAGAGATGTTTCATTAATCCTGCTAATGACAATGTTACCTTGACTGGCTTCGGTGGAGTAAATCACCCACAACCCATTCTCATCCACGGCAAAATCTATGTCTTGCCAAGATACCCCTGCGTAGGAGAACCGATTGTTGGAAACAGCATTTGGAAGAGGCTTCCTCAACTCCAGCTTATTGGTGGCCAAATCTATCTTACCCATATCTCTTGAGCCATATACATTATAGTACATATAATTATTATACACAGCCGTTCCACTGCCTTCACCGTATAGAACTTGGTATTGCCTGGAGTATTTGAAGAGCAATAAGTCATCGTAGGAATCGTGGAGTCGATAATATTCCAGGTATCTTCCGTCGGTGTTTAGAGGTGCAACCCAATACATCTGTTTTCCGGGGTTAAGAGGAGAGGAATATGTTCCCCAGGCGCCGTATTTGTAAGAAAACCCTCTCCAATTCAGCTGGATCACGTAGGGTTGACTGATGTTCATAATTGGGCCATGACCACAGTTTCCTATAATCAAGAAGAAGAAAAAATAGAATGTTTATACATGGGAGATTACAAATAAATTCATGTCTCCAGAATATTCAACATTCCCTGTAGCTATCTAGGCATAAGCGTCAGATTGAAAATCAGGCTTGTCAGATGCTACATCTTTTATATCCTGCTCTACAGAGTGGAGAGTTGGTTTTCTGACAAAAAGCCACTAAAAGCATTTGAAATGTGGATTTACAGGCGGCGGTTACATATAAATTGGGTTGACAAAATCAGAAATAAGGAGGTGATAAGCCACCTGGGAAAGCTAAGGGAAATCATCAAAACCATAAAAGAGCGAAAGTTAGAATATTTTGGATATGTGATGGGACACCTGGAAATATATGGCATACCTGAATTAATCCTCCAAGGAAAGATTGAAGGCAAACGAGGTTCAGGTAGAAGAAGAACATTATGGCTTCAAAATCTAAGGGACTGGTTTGGACAAAATTCAGCAGCACTTTTTCGTGCAGCTGTTGATAAAATTAGGATTGCCACCGTGGTCACCAACGTCCAATGATGTGTCAGGATTCTGGCAGTTACTCCAATTAAATCATGAGCCTCAAGCCACACTCCCAAAACTAAAAAGGATTTATTAGAAGTTAACATTCTACGACCAGCATTAGCCTGGGCGTAGCCAACTCTGAGATACATAATTCACTGTCACCCTTGCTCCTGCTTTCCCCCCCACACCCCTTTGGGTGTATCATCCAGCAAAACACGTCCATAGCCAAGAGTCACCAATCATGCTCTCCAGTTAGATTTTTGTAGGGCAGAAGCTTCAGTCATCTAATCAGTCTCTGAAGAAAATATGAATGGAATGTATTTTCGATTCCACACTGCTGCCTGCTCTTTGAAACTCTCCCCCTTCTTTCTGTTGACAACTATAAAATGTGTATACAAAATGTTTTATGAGTTGACATGATGATTATGGCAGAAGAACAAGAAGTAGCTACCTATGGTTGCAAAAGTTGGACCTTCAAAACAGAAAACGAGAAGAAAATTGATTCATTTGAGCTGTAATGATGGAGAAGGCTCCGATGAGTTCCTTGGACCGCAAAGTTGACTAACAAACAAGGACTGAATAACACCAGACACATCACTGGAAGAATAACATCATGAAACTGTGTCACACTTACTTTGGCCATGTGATATAGGGGAGTTTACTGGAGACCACAATTATGGTTGGAAGAGTCAGCAATAAAAAGAAACCAGGCCACCAAAGAAGACTTGATGAAAATTCTTTAATTTCACAACCTATAGATAGATTGAACCCTAGTTTCAAATGGGAAAATGTGACCATCCTAGACCAGGCCAAGTCCAAAAAAGCCAGGGAATTTCTAAAAGTCTGGCACTCTGACAAATCAGCCATTGGTAGACACATAGACAGGAACAACATATACAGCAGGGGTGGGCGGCTACCGGTTTGCAAAGGTTCAGATGAACCGATTGTTAATTTCATAGCCAGTTTGGTGAACCAGCAAATCTCACCCCTGGCTGGCCCCTCCCAGGAGTCCCAGCATGGCCCATTTTGAATCGCAGGTAAGTGCGAGGCCTGTGTGAAGGCTCAGGGAGGGCAAAAAAAATGGGCCTCCTGGAATTTCCGGAAGGTCAGGAACAGGACCATATCCTGCCTCCAGAGAACCTCTAGAACCCAGGGAGCCTGTTTTCACCCTCCCAGAGGCTCCCAGAGGCTTAAAGAGGGTGAAAAACTGGCCTCCCGGAAGTTCCAGAAGGCAGGAAATGGGCCCTTTTTTAACCTCCAGAGAGCCTCTGGAGCCCGGGGAGGCCATTTTTGCCATCTCAGAGGCTCGGGGAAAGCCTCCGGATCCCGGGGAGGGTGAAAATGGCTGTCCCGTGGCTTGTTTTCACTCCCTGGGCCAGGATGGTGCAGGAGGTCAACTAGGCCAGAGATCCCCAAACTTGGCAACGTTAAGACTTGTGGACTTCAACTCCCAGAATTCTCCAGCCAGCAATGCTGGCTGGAGAATTCTGGGAGTTGAAGTCCACAAGTCTTAACGTTGCCAAGTTTGGAGGCCTCTGAACTAGGCCATGGACACCATGGCCATGCCCACCTAGCAACCAGGCAGAGAAACAACATTTTGAACCCTACCCCTAATCTACAGACTATGCAAGACTATCAACCAGCCAGAGCACAATGGCACAGAACAATTAAAAGAAGTAGTGCAAGATTGGAAGACGTGGAGAGACCCAGCCCGTAGAATTGCCAAGGGTTAGATACAACTGAATGGATAACATCATCATCATCATCATCATCATCATCATCATCATTATCTTGCCAAAGCTTCCCTCTAATCTTGTGCCATTTATTAACTGTTTTTCTCCAATTTACCCTCACTTCTCTCGCCGTGATTTTCCCCTGTCAAACTTACAAAAGGACTTTTTCTTTTTTACTTCCAAAATCTTGAATTTTTTTTTTAGGCATGCAAAGACCATAATGGACAGAATAGAGATATAAATTAGATGGTAGGCATGGTGTTTTCCCCCTACTCCTAGCTTGTGGGATTCTGAGAATTTATTTGATTTTTTTAAAGAAAAAACTCTATTGACTATCATAGAACATGTCTCTGTTTCCCTGCCTAAGGAGAGATTTTTTTAGCAAAAGAAGCTTCACTGGCTTTTAAAAAGATGTGAAGACCACATGCAGCCCAGGGTCACAACATATCTACCCATGAGGTGTCTTACCTGTTGATCAGTTAGGTTGCAATAGATCTAAAGGAAAGCTACTTCAAGGTGAGGTTTGTAATAAATTAATAATTCCAAGCAAAACAGATGAGAAGAGTGGGCTCAAAAAGACAATCGCTATCACTATAACAAAGATGAAGCAAAGACATTGGGATGTAGTTCCAACTGTTGGAATGAATCCGGGAATGAAGCTATCATAATGGTCTCTCTTGTCTTGTCTCAATGAATCCGAGGATGAAGCGATTGCAATGATCTCTCTTGTGTTATCTCAATGAATCCAGGAATGAAGCGATTATAATGGTCACTCTTGTCTTGTCTCATGAATCCTAGAATGAAGCTATCATAATGGTCTCTCTTGCCTTGTGTCAATGAATCTGGGGATGAAGCTATCATAATGGTCTCTCTTGTCTTGTCTCAGTGAATCCGAGGATATCTCAATGAATCCAGGAATGAAACAATTATAATGGTCACTCTTGTCTTGTCTCATGAATCCTAGGTTGAAACAATCGTAATGGTCACTCTTGTCTTGTCTCAATGAATCCAGGAATGAAACAATTATAATGGTCACTCTTGTCTTGTCTCATGAATCCTAGGTTGAAACAATCGTAATGGTCACTCTTGTCTTGTCTCATGAATCCTAGGATGAAGCTATCATAATGGTCTCTCTTGTCTTGTGTCAATGAATCCGGGGATGAAGCTATCATAATGGTCTCTCTTGTCTTGTGTCAATGAATCCGGGGATGAAGCTATCGTAATGGTCTCTCTTGTGTTGTCTCAATGAATCTGGGGATGAAGCTATTGTAATGGTTTCTCTTGTCTTCTCTCAATACATCCAATGCATCTAATCTTGCATTATAATGCCAGCCAAAAACAGAGAAGCTCTGACATTGATTTTTCTGCTGGAACTACAGCAAGAAGCACAGGAATTGTCTGGCTTTACACTGGTGTGATATCCAATAGATGAGCGCATTACTGGCCTTTGATGCTTATAAGAAGCACCACGTCCAAAACTGTCAATTTATATCTCAGAGGCTTCCTACCGTGTTTCTCATATAATAAGGCCGGGTCTTTCTTTTTTTTTGAGCCCCGAAAAAATGGCTAGGCCGTCTTTTCGGGGGTGACTTAATTCCCCCCCCCCCTTGCATCTTCAGGCAGGCAGGCGGCGATGGCTTGGATGTTGACCTCGGCGTTGGTGGGGCACTTCGTATTGGGGTCAACACAGGCAGCACCATATCCGGGTGTGCAACAAAAGTACTTCCTAACAGCAAGCCCCCCCACCATTCCCCCCATTTCGCATGTTTTAATATAGGCCTTAATTTGGGGGAGGGGCTTAATTTCATTTCATGCCTATAAAACATGCTGGGATTTCCTATTGGGGGAGGCCATATTGTTGGAGAAACAGGGTAGTTTGTGGATCTATTGCAGTTAAGAAACAGACCTGAGGTATCTTTTTTTATATATTGATCAGAATTCACCTTTGGGAACGATGAGAGTCAAATGCGTATTCTCTGTTGAGTGCTTTTATAATAAGCAATTGAACTGTGATTCATTTCATTCTTCTCTCTCTCTACAATTGGCATGCACTACAGTATTCTGCATAGCAGGTGAGGGAGATCAAGAAAGGTTTGATATGTAAAAAAGCATCCATGAATTATAAAGGAATTAGCTCTAGGCTTTTCTTCAGTTTTGGTAGCTATCCATGGCATGCAATGTTTGTAACAGATATTTATCTCAGTTTTATAAGTTGAATAACCTCACAATCAATAAAGATCCATGCCTGGATCACAAGACAAGAAAAAAGACCCCCGCCTGGATTAGAGGACAAAGGAAAGTATACAATGCCAACAAAAGAAGGAAAGCATTGAAATGGAAAAGGGCGGGTCGCAGAGAGAGGACAACTGACAGCAGGTGGACCAAGGCAGTCATAGAATGGATCCCACTTGATCAAAAGCATCCATGGAAGAGACCTAAAATAAGTTGGAGAGAGGATAACAGCAAGGATGGCGTGCCGAATTGGCAAACTAAAGCTCAGGACCATATGGGTTGGAAACATGCAGAAGAGGCCTTCCTCCTGCAATGGATAGACAATGGCAAGGAGGAGGAGGAGAAAGAGGAGGAGGAGGAGGAGGAGGAGGAGGAGGAGGAGGAGGAGGAGGAGGAGGAGGAGAGGAAACAATGGAAGTAACACACACAAACACACACACACACGGGGGGAGGGAGGGAGGGAGGCAGGGAGAGAGAGAGAGAACACCTGAGGGCAGGACAAGAAGCAGTGGATGGAAACTAATCAAGGAGAGAAGCAACCTAGAACTAAGGAGACATTTCCTGACAGTGAGAACAATTAACCAGTGGAACAATTGGCATTCAGAAGTTATGAGTGCTTCATCACTGGAGGTTTTCAAGAAGAGATTATACAACCGTTTGTCTTGCATGCTCTAAGTTCCCCTGGTGTTCAGCAGGAGGTTGGACTTAGGAAACCTCCAAGGTCCCTTCCAACTCAAGTTATTTTGTAAGGAGGAGGAGGAGTTGGAAGAGGAGAAGGAGAATCAAAGAGAAAGAGAAAGAAAAAAGGGGGAGGAAGAGGAGGAGGAGGATAGGTTGAAACCCAAATATAAATACAAAATTCTGGGGGGGCGGGGGGGAGAGAATGTGGGTAAGGATTTAATGTCTGTTGGTAAATTTCCCCAAAGATGCTTTTTTCTCATCCAAGAAGCTTCTTCATTTCAGAACTGAAGAAGCTTCTTGGAGGAGAAGTGAAACATCTTCAAAAAAAAGGCAGTTGCAGTGTCCCAGGGTCCCATGACCCACCTCTGTGACTTTCTGACCAGCGAAGTCAACGGGGAGTCCAGATTAAACACCACAATCGTGTAACTAACTTTAAAAAAAACCTGCAGCCATTTCACTTAACCACTGGAGCAAGAAATGCCATAAAATGTGAGCAAGACAACTGTCTGGCTTAGCGAGATAAAATTTGGGGCTCAATTGTAAGTTGACAATTACCTGTTTCCCCAAAAATAGGACCTACCCCAAAAATAAGTCCTAGCTTGATTTTTACATGTGTGTCCAATACAAGCTGTATCCCCACACACACACACACACAAAAAGCCCTAATTAAGACCCTGTCCACTCTAGGATGCATGGGTAAAAATTAAGCTAGGGTGGGAATTAAGCTAGGGGGTGGAACTGCCCTACTACTTACCTTTGGACAGTTGTAGCCAGGTCTCGCACACCCTGACACCTGCCTTGCTGGCCCATTTTTTCTGCAGCCGGCAAGGCTGGCAAGGCTTTCTTGAAGGCCTCTGTAGCTGAGAACAAAGCTCAGGATCGATCCAGAGCCCCATTATCAGCTGCAGAGGCCTTCAGGAAAGCCTTGCTGGCCACAGAAGAACAAGTTCCTGAAGGCCTCTGACAGCGAAAAGGAGGCTTGGGGGCAATGCACGCAAGTGAGGTGAGTCAGTAGACAACTTCCCCTGAAAATAAGACCTAATGCCTTTTTCGGTGGCAAAAAATACTGTATATAAGACAGGGTCTTATTTTGGGGGGATACACAGTAGTAATGTAAAAGAATTAGGGTTGCCTAGTAAATTCATGGGTGAGAGAGACTCGAACAGGGATCTTCCAAATTCATATTCCTCACACTTCTGAATCGCTAGGTAATCAACATTAGCTTTTGGCATACATACCTTTCTGAATATACCTCCATCAGCACAATAAAAAAGCCAATACAGATTACAGTCATTTTATGAGCCAGGTTTATGGCTAAATGCCTTGAAGCTTACCAGCTTTTAAATCAATAGCAGCCTTTCAGACAGCCGAGATATAAGGTAATATTGCCGCCATAATTTATAGTTTGTCCTTAACTGTCAACACATTGACTGAATTAATATTCCTAAATCAGGAACGTTCTTTTCAAATTAAAGGCTTATTAATGACTTGCATAAATCTGAAAATATACTTAAAAGGAAACACCTGTATCCTGCTGTTAAGGTAAAAAAGAAAATGTCACAGCCAGTCACATAGATTTAGTCTGGCACAATTTTTCATGTCACTAAGCTAAGCGTTGGCTTGGCTTCGGTTTAATAATTCATGCCTTGTTTCATAAATTTATATATATAATCTATTTAGCCATGAGATTTTTTTTATTACATTAAAGTAACAAGAATTCTTTTTTTTTTTTTTAAAGTGATCTCACACCTAAATACTTCTGGATGATTTTTTTAAAAAATTATGGAATAGTCCATGAATGATTAAAGCGATAAATTTATTTGATAAATTTAATTTATAAGTTTTAATATCTAATGTAGACTCTCCTTTCGTTAACAGAAATAATAATACTTTAGGAAAAAAGCCTTTATCCTAAATGGAAAAAGAATATGCTAGTCAGGGGAAGCCACTATTTCCTGTACAGGTTTTAAAGTTTGGATGATGATTAATTTTGTTAAATGTAAGCCTAATGAAGTGGACACAGTGGCTCAGTGGCTAAGACACTGAGCTTGTCGATTAGAAAGGTCGGCAGTTTGGTGGTTCGAATCCCTAGCACCGGGTAATGGAGTGAGCTCCCGTTACTTGTCCCAGCTTCTGCCAACCTAGCAGTTCGAAAGCATGTAAAAATGCAAGTCGAAAAATAGGGACCACTTTGTGGGGAAGGTAACAGCATTCCATGCGCCTTCGGAATTTAGTCGTGCCGGCCACATGACCATGAAGATGTCTTCGGACAGTGTTGGCACTTTTGGCTTTGTAACGGAGATGAGCACCGCTCTCTAGAGCCAGAAACGACTAGCACATATGTGCAAGGGGAACCTTTACCTTTAATGAAGTGAAACTTCAGGTTGAGGAATTCAATAAAAGCACCAATTCAATAGGAAATAGCCAAATGCTTATGACATGAATGCCAACATTTCTCATTTCTTTGCACTGTTCAATTTTCTGTTTATTGTAACCAGCGTGTTGATGTCCACCCTGCTGTAGCTCAAAATCCAAATACAAAATAGCTCAAATGCTGACACAGAAATATTGGGAAAGTTTCATGCACAAGAGTCAATAACCAAGAACTGAACCTCCACCGCATAAATCAAGAATGTTCCCTAAATATGTAGACTTCACTATCCATGTTTTTACGCATTGTTAACCCAGAGTAGATATATCAGTATGTAGAAAAAGATGAGTATGGCTCATAGTTTGGAGAACCCCATGACAGCAATAACAATAGAAATAGCTCTGGAGATTTATATGCCACTTTATAGCACTCTCTCAGCAGTTTACAGAGTCAGCACATTGCCCCTCAAAATCTGGGTCCTTGTTTTATCAACCTCAAAAGGATGGAAGGCTGAGTCCAGCTTGAGCTGGTCAGGATTGAACTCTTGGCAGTAGGAATGGTTTTTATAGCAATAGCATAACACTGGCCACCAAATGAGAAGAGAGGACTCCTTGGAGAAGACCCTGAAGTTGAGAAAGATGGAAGGCCAAAGGAGAAAAGGATGGCAGAAGTGGAGATGGTTAGATGGGGTCATCAACGCAATGGGCAAACTCCACAAGACAATGGAGGACAAGAAATCCTGTCCTTCACTGGCCACCAAATGAGAAGAGAGGACTCCTTGGAGAAGACCTTGATGTTGGGAAAGATAAAGGGCCAAAGGAGAAGCGGATGATATAAGATGAGATGGTTAGATGGGGTCATCAACGCAATGGGCAAAATCTGGAAGACAATGGAGGATAGGAGATCTGTCCTCCATTAGCCAACAAATGAGAAGAGATGACTCCTTGGAGAAGACCCTGAACTTGAGAAAGATGGAAGGCCAAAGGAGAAGGATACGGCAGAGGATGAGATAGTTAGATAGTGTCATCAATGCAATGGGCAAACTCCAGGAGACAGTGGAGGATAGTCAGAGCTGTCCTCCACCAAATGAGAAGAGAGGATTCCTTGGAGAAGTCCCTGATGTTGGGAAAGATGGAAGGCCGAAGAAGAAAGGGACAAGAGAGGATGAGATGGCTAGATAGTATCATCAACACAATGCACATGAATTTGGACAAACTCCAGGAGATGGTGGAGGTGTGATATGGTATGATATGGTCCATGGACTTGCAAAGAGTCAGACATGGTTTAGTGGCTGAACCACAACCTGTAGAATATTGCTTTCACAGGACCTCTACTTCCGAAAGGACCCACAGATGCACAGTTGGGTAGGGGCCATAGAAACCAATGACCATTAAGAATGGAAACAGGCAAAAGCTTTGATGTCAGAACAGTGGCAATCATCCGTTATCATAGCAAAAGGTTGTTCTGCTTTGTGGAGCTGCCTTCGTTAAACAGATGGAAGTGTCAAGGAATGGCCAAAAGACACTGCAGAAAGCAAATGCAATTTGGCATCTGCCAAAGTCTGTTTCCCTTTCTGAATGAGCACCGATATGGAAGAGAACCACAGGAGAAGTTTGGCTGTTTCTCACAAACTGGCCTTTCTAAAGCTCTGCCATAGTCATTAGCTTCACCTATTCTCATTAGATTTCTCAGCTTAGGTGGCGCTGGGGTGACCTGGCACCTTTTGTGCCCACCACTGAATGTCAAAGAAAAGAAAGAGGAACAAAAGAAATGTGTTGGAAGTAGGACAAAGCATAAAGACTCAGCATGGCTCAGGAATAATAAACATTCAGCGAACCTAAAACCAACGGCAGCCAACAATCAGCTGGCAACAGGGAAGGTTTATGGCTATTTGGAGAGCGTCCTTAACTACCTGCTCACCTGTTCAAAGGAGGAATACAAAACAGCCAGGAGAGGATTCAGAGCTGCTTACTTAGAATGCAAAACAACCAGGTGCAACCGCCTCCCTCCCCCCCTCTCATTCTCCAAGAGGAGAAATTTAGCAAAAATAATTTTCCTACGGACAGAGTAGAAAGAAGAAGATGAAAGGAAAAAAAATGCACTCCGAACATTTGGCTGGAACTGTCTGGTTCCAGGATAGAAAATGGACAATATGGTTGGGTGTCTCCTTTAATTTATTCTCCAGTCAGCTGTAAATAAGGGGAGGGAGAGAAAGAGGGGCTTTGTGTATATATATGCACTGATTTTCAAACTAGAAGTCAGTGGGTGGGTTGGTGGGTGGGATGCAGAAAATCTGTTTGCTAAAATCAGCGGAAAGCTCATCTCATCATCATTACCGGAAAAATTTTTCTTCTCTGCCTGCATGAGGTTCTTGCTGCACACAGATAAACAAACCCTTCACAAAGAGAGAATACTATCTATGCAAAATTCCTCCATGTGCAGGGAAGCATTTTCATGTGTTATTAATAAGTCTAACAAAGCCTTCTGCTTTTCCTTTTTTAAAAAAATCCTTCTGAATCTGCAGATATCTCAATTCAGAAAGGAATAAAACAGAATTCACCTACTTCTGTTCCATAGCTAGGCAACCCAATAATCGTCAAACCAGAATTCAAACCCTCTATCCATAGATAGCAGGCTGTGGTTCTGTAACTTTCCTATTCCAGGTTGGCCTTGAAAGATGGCTATGGGTCTTTGTGGATTAGTGTAGGGGAATTACCCTGCTATTGTCTATGGCAGAGGTCTCCAAACTTGGCAATTTTAAGACTTGTAGACGTCAACTCCCAGAATTCTCCAGCCAGCATAACTGGCTGAGGAATTCTGGGAGTTGAAGTCCACAAGTCTTAAGGTTGCCAAGTTTGGGGAGCCCTGGTCTATGGAGATTCTCAGTCATCCAGGTTATGGTTGACCCAAAGATTTTTTTTTTTTCAAAAGGCAACTGGACTTTGTTTTTCCTTGAAGACCTTTCACTTCTCATCCAAGAAGCATCTTCAGTTCTGACTGACTGGTGGAGGATGGAACGGTTTATATTCCTTGCAGCCATTTGAATATAAATCCTTCCATCCCCTACCATTCAGTCAGAACTGAAGAAGCTTCTTGGATGAGAAGTGAAACATCTTCAAGGCAAAAACAAAGTACAGTTGCGTTTTGAAAAAGCACCTTTGTGAGTCCTCTACTATTATGAAACCAAAAGTGTGCATTTTTCAAAGGAGCTTAGACCCCACAAACATCACTGGTAGATGAAGAACAATAACAATAGAGATGAGGTATTTCCTTTAAATTTCTTGGCAATGTCACCAGAGGTGGTATTCAGGCAGTTCTGGAGAACCAGTAGCGGAAATTTGAAGTAGTTCGGAAAACCGGCCAATACCACCTCTGACTGGCCCCGCCAGCCCCATCTATTCTCCGCCTCCCGAGTCCCAGCTGATCGGCTGGGTCTTCTTTGGTTGTCCTGCACGGGAGAACGGAGCTGGAAAACAGGTTAGTGGGATGGGGAGAGAATGGAGATTTTGCAGTATCCTTCCACTGCCACACCCACCAAGCCACACCCACCAAGCCACGCCCACAGAATCGGTAGTAAAAGACATTGAATGCCACCACTGAATGTCACCCAACAGACCTGAATCGGTCACCAACAAATCGAATTTGTTTCTGGCAAGGTTGAAAACAGTGCCTCTTTTATAGCAAAGGTGGAGAGAACAACCCCGCGGCCATCAATTTTTTTAAAGCCAATGCAATTCCCAGATGTTCCACGGCTCTTAAAGCCCCAAGATATTATCCCGTCTATATTCCTAACAGACCTATTTTGCGTAGCTTCCTGCATTTTTAATGCGGGACTTTATTTAGAAACTGGAGGGTGATCCCTCTGGAATCTACGCTGCCTCTCTTCCTGGTTCAAGCTTTACTTTTATGGCATCTCCCTGAAGGTCTTGGTCCAGCTGGGTGATTTCTCCCCCTCCCCTCTTTCCAAAAAGTCAGGTGCAAAATTATCTAGGTCATCTTGGGTTCAACTCTCCTGGTGGGGTGTTATAAAGAGTCACAATCCAACCGCAGGTGTTCAACAGAACTCTCCTGGCAGAATAAGGGAAAGCTAGACCATCTCTATCAGCAGGATATAAACTGGAAAGCCTTCATACCTGTGAATTACCTCTTCAGGGTTATCTGCCCAACATAAGGTAGAAACATTTGGTCAAGCCCACATTTATGTCTTCTTCTCTACAATTTTTTTGGCGGGCAGGTATAACAAAGCCCCCCTTTGCAGCACGAACCTGCTCTTTTGGCCTGGAGAAACCTGGGACTGCCTCCTTCTAGGTCCTTTCTACAGCAGCTTGTGACCTACCATCATAAGTTGGCTTGCTAACAGAAGGTCCACATTTCATGAGGACAATCACTAAGAGAGTCACAGCCTTTCTTTCATCTGTCCTTGCTTTACCCAGAAAAATATTCTTCTAATTTTAGGGTCTCACCCAGTGGTGGGATTCAATTTTTTTTTTTTTACTACCCATTCTGTGGGCATGGCTTGGTGGGCATGGCAGGGGAAGGATACTGTAAAATCTCCAGTCAGAGGTGGGATTTGCCGGTTCTCCGAACTACTCAAAATTTCCGCTACTGGTTTTCCAGAACTGGTCAGAACCTGCTGAATACCACCTCTGGTCTCACCTATACAGAACTAGCTCTACACCAGTGCTTCGCTACAAAACTACGTGCTTGGGCTTAGTTTTGGGGGAGGAAAATAAGTGGGGGGGAATTCTGCCTCTGCCTACCAGCATCTATTGGTATTCATCTGGCTAGTGTCCTGTCACTGTGTGAGAGAGTTGAGAGCTGCCTGAAAACTTAAATAGTAGTTGCTGTGTGAGCAAGGAAGAAACAGCAAGGAGCCTGGGCGTGGCTTAACTCAACTGTTCTGTATTAAAGCTGCTTGGGGCTGTGAAACTGAAACTGAAACTCCTCTCCTCTGCTTGTGTTTTGCCTTTGGAAGAGATTTGTTTTCAGGTGGGAAGGGGAAGTAGAACTCCTTAGCATCAGAGCATGTTAATAATAATAATATAGGAAATACTAATGTTCTGGTGGTCATTTTGAAAAATCCTTTCTTAGTGAGCACCTAGAAGCCAAGAGGAACATATGTGCCAAATTTCAAGTTTGTAGGCTTTACGGTCCTGGAGATTTTGTGATTACGTGTGAGTGGTATTTTGCTTTTTTAAAATATAGATAGCAGAGTTGGAAGGAACCTTGGAGGTCTACCATCCCCTGCTCAAGCAGGACACCCTACACCATTCCAGACAAATGGCTGTTCCATCTTTTCTGGAAAGCCTCCAGTGATGGAGCGCCAACAACTTCCAAAGGCAAGTCGTTCCACTGATAAATTGTTCTCACGGTCAAGAAATTTCTCCTTAGTTCTAAGTTGCTTCTCTCCTTGATTCATTTCCATCCATTGCTTCTTGTCCTGCCTTCAGGTGCTTTGGAGAATAGCTTGACCCTTTATTCAACCTTCAATACTGGAAAACTTTTGTCATGACACCCCTAATCCTTCTTTTCATTTCATCCTCAATACCTTTTTGTGCTTTCTATGCTGTTTTGTTTTCCTGTTTTCTCGAATGACTGCAAGTTTATATAATGTGTTATTAGTGAGTATTATTTGTTTAGCACTTGGTATGTGGTATTTTATTCATAACATTGTTTATAATCTAATTACTTAGGCTTAAGTATTTAGATGTTTTGTATTCTGCTATTTATAGTCTTTGGTGCCCTGAAGCATTCGTCTGCTGCTATGAATCTTCTAGAAAAAATGGTTCTGTAGCTCAATTTGAGCTTACAAAATGTGTATGGCATTCTGGACAATTGCTGTAATAAACTACCACTTTCCTCCCTGAGTAACTGTTTTGTAATGTTACATTTGAAATATTTTAAGACAGGAGGGGATGTTTAAGAAGTTACAGAAAGTCTTCTCTGACATGTTGTCACCCCTCACAAGAACTCAAATGATGGCTTTTAAATGTTTTTGAAAAACTTCTTAGACATTCTTTGAAAGAATGAAGTGTTTCTAAGCCTTTAGAGGTTGCACATCTCTTTTGTGTGTCTTCTTTTTTTCCCTACACACTTTTGACCCAGCAGGCAAAAGGTTTGCCATCTTTCAAAGAGAAAATAAAACAATCACCTGGAAAGCAAGTCGTTTAAAGCTGTGTTTGAAAAAGGAAAGGGTCTCTACCCCCCATTTCTTTTCTCCTTTTTTTCTGCTGGTATAAGAACCGAAGTCTCTGGAGAGAGAAAATGTGGCGTATGACTTTTGGATTCCAGAGAAATATTCTTTTATAAAGCAATTCCTTCAAAAGAGCTCTCTTTTATAGACATAAGGGAATAAACCTAGGATCTGGTTCATATCATATGTCTTGGTAAGACCACGCTTGGAATACCACGTATCCAGTTTTGGTCGCCACAATATAAAAAAGATGCTGAGAGTCTAGAAACAGTGCAAAGAGGAGCAACAAAGATGATTAAGGAATTAGAAGCTAAAACACACGAAGAACGGTTACAGGGTTTAGGTTTGTCTAGCCTAGAGAAAAGAAGAAATAGGGGAGACATGATAGCAGTGTTCCAATATTTGAGGGGTTGCCACAAAGAAGAGGGAGTCAACTTATTCTCCAAAGCAGAACAAGAAGCAATGGATGGAAACTAATCCAGGAGAGAATCAACCTAGAACTAAGGAGAAATTTCTTGACAGCAAGAACAATTCATTAGTGGAACAACTTGCCTCCAAAAGTTGTGGTTGCTCCATCGGTGGAGGTTTTCAGGAAGAACTGGAACAGCCATTTGTCTGAAATGATACTTGAGCAGCAGGTTGGACTACAAGATCTCTAAAGTCTCTTCTGTTATTCAATAATTATTAGGAGCTATGATGTAGTAATAGCTATCTTGAGTGGTTGGAATTTGGGAAGGGGGCTATTGGGAGCATTAGAATAGAACAAGATCCGTTGATGTGTTACCCCTGAAGAAGTTCTCCAGAAAAAGGAAATTACTTGGGTCTGGATCAGTGGTGGGATTCAAAAACTTTTACTACCAGTTCTGTGGGTGTGGCTGGGTGGGCGTGGCCATGTGACTGGGTGGGCATGGCTTTTTTTGCAGCCCCCCCACCCATTTTGGGGAGCTTCTTAGCCTCAGAGAAGCCTCTGGGGGGCGTTTTTGCTCCCCTAAGGCTCCTCTGGGGCTCAGGAAGAAAAGGAACAGAGCATGGGAGGGGCATGCAGGACCCCTCCAAGCTCCATTTTGGGAGCTTCCTAGCCTCAGAGAAGCCTCGGGGGCATTTTGCTCCCCTAAGGCTCCTCTCGGGCTCTGAAAGGCAAAAAAATGGAGGGGGGGGCGAGTTCTTCCCTCCATTTTTTTGCCTTCCTGGGCCTCAGCAGGGAGAATCCCAGCACAGCTGATCGTATCTACAGCTGATTATCGGGAGGTTTAAAAAAAAGGAAGAAATACCTTAGGCCAGGGGTCCCCAACCACCGGGCCCCAGACCGGTACCGGTCCACGGAACATTTTCTACCGGGCCGCCGGTTTGCTGGACGCCGCCATCTTGTTTTGATGAGAAAGTGCTTCCAGGTGAGCTTTTCCAGTTGGAAAGCGGCGTTTGGGTCCTGAAGGAATCCTCGCGCCTTAGTTTCATCAAAGGGGAGGGGGCGGCTTCGAATGAAACTAAGGCGCGAGGATTCTTTCAGCACCCAAGGCAAGGCGAGCCGAGCGACCGTCCCGAAGCCGTCCCGAAGCCCATCGACAAAGGTACAAAGGAGGAATTGAAGGTGGCAGGGAAAAGCGGGGGATGGCTGGCTGGCCGGTCGCTCAGCTCGCCTTGTGTTGTCATGAGTGCTGATGCCGGTACCGGGCCGCGGATCATTTTGTGATGCCGGTACCGGGCCGTGGCACAAAAAAGGTTGGGGGCCACTGCCTTAGGCGAATGCCAGGCGGGCAGGCAGGGTGAGCAAACATCGGGCGGGAGGGCGACCGGGTGGGGGGCATGGCCAGCCAGAACTTACTACCGTTTCGGTGACCCACGCCAAATTCTTGCTACCGGTTCGTCCAATCCGGTGCGAACCGGGTGAATACCACCACTGGTCTGGATGTGTATGAGTCCTTCCCTCCATGGTTGTTTCTACACATGTCCTCCAATCCAGCAGAAGAGTCATCCTCCAAGGCCTTTAAGGAACATTGGTTAGCAGGACCCAAAATGAGAGCCTTTTCTGCTGATATTTGGACTATCATCTCTCTGGAGATTAATTTGGCTCCATCCCTTTGGCCTTCCATAAGACCTCAAAAACAGGGCTCTTTGCTTAAGCCTGGGACCAAAGCCTTCATCTTACTTGTGCAGAGGGATTGGTAGTTTTATATCTTTTTCCCTGCTTGCTGTGTGTGTATTTTGATGTTTTTATTATTCTTAATATTGTTAGCCACCCAGAGTCAAACGTTGGAGATGGGAAGACATATAAATCTAATAAAATATATAAATAATATGGATGGTAGTTGAGCAGAAGGTGGATGGAAGACACACACAATCTACATCTTCTCATGCAGAAACTAATACTAAAACTAAAATATATGAAGAATGGTTACAGGAACTGAGCATGACTAGTCTAGGGAAGAGAAGGACAAGAGGAGACAGGATAGCAGTCTCCCAGTATTTGAGGGGCTGCCAGAGAGAGGAGGAGGGGGTCAAGCTATTCTCCAAGGCACCCAAACAAGGAATAATAATGACAAGGAATAATGGATGGAAACCGACCAAGAGGAGATTCAACCTAGAAATAAGGAGAAATTCTCTGACGGTGAGAGCAATCAAGCAATGGAACTGAAGTTGCCTTCAGAAGATGGGGAAGCTTCATCACTGGAAGCTTTCAAGAAGAGACTGGACTGCTATTTGTCAGAAATGGTGTAGGGTCTCCTGCTTGGGCAGGGGGGGTTGGACTAGATGACCTACAAGGTCCTTTCCAACTCTGTTAATCTATCTATCTAATATATCTTCCAGAGATGGCTCTAGGTATTATGTGAGATTCCTAACTAAAATTCTTTCTACAGCTCCCACTTTCGTCCAGGATTTATTTCTTTGGTGAAAAGTAAACATACGGCTCTTTGAGAAGTTCAACAAAGGTAGACAGGAATGACCTGTTGTTCTGCACCCCTTTTGACGAAGTCCAATGAATCCTGCAGTCAATTATGGGTAATTGGAAGGCATTCTCACAATGGAGAGGTATAATAGAAGAGAATATTTATAGCACAGAGTTGAATTGTGAGGTCTTTGATGTTCTCTGAGCTTGATGGTTTTCTTGCAGACGTTTCATTACCCAACTGGGTAACATCATCAGTGCTAAAAGCTTCTAGCACTGATGATTGATTAGTTGGGTAATGAAACTTAGTCTTCGGTGTCTCTGAACTTGGTTGTTTTCTCGCAGACATTTCATTGCCCAACTGAGTAACATTACCAGTGTTAAAAAACACCCAGCATTGATGACTGATTAGTTGGGTAATGAAACATCTACCACAAAACAACCAAAGCTCAGAGAGCACTGAGAACCCCACAAATATAATAGTACATTACTCCAAAGATATGTATTAAAGCAAGTGCTTTTTTAAAAATACTCAATTATCTAGGTCAAATAATAGACAAAGAGGAAGCCAGTACTTTGTGACACCAGATTGCCCCTTCTTCAATGTTGAGTTAGCATGTTCTCCATAAGTCCTGGAGTACCAATAACATGAAATGCACTGAGCCAATTGACAATCTGGTTGTCACCTTTAAAGGTCTTCATGGCTTGGGACCAAGTTATCTGAGAGACCATCTCTTCCCAGTCATATCCACCTGACCCACTAGAGCAAGGAGGCAAGAAATGATGTGGGCCCTGTCCCCTAAGGAGATATATGTGGCAGGACCTTCTCTGTGGTGGCTCCCTCCAGAGGTGGTATTCAGCAAAGCCTGACCAGTTTTGGAGAACTGATAGTCCCTCAACACTGTCCAACTATTTACAAAGTCTGTGTTATTGTTACTATTAATCTTCTCATCACTCCTTATCACCCATCCCTGCCCACTTGTGACTGTAGGACTGTAACTTTGTCGCTTGTATCCTTATGGTCTATATTGACTGTTTCCTAGTAGGATTTGATTGCTTATTGTATCCTTTGACTATTATTAAATGGTGGACCTGATGATTCTTGACTCTTGACGAATGTATCTTTTCTTTTATGTACACTGAGAATATTTGCACAAAGACAAATTCCTTGTGTGTCCAACCACACTTGGCCAATAAAGAATTCTATTCTATTCTATTCTATTCTATTCTATTCTATTCTATTCTATTCTATTCTATTCTATTCTATTCTATTCTATTCTATTCCATTCCATTCTATATTGAATCTACATTTGTGGAAAGCTGCCAGCATGAGTTCTTAAGCTTGTGATTACTGAATGTTACACACTCAGAATTCTGCACCGTTCTTATCGCTGGTGTCTCCGAGAAATCATTGTAGTGTTGGAGAAGATGCGTAAGAGATGCCTAAAAGGACCATCAAAATGATGAATAATTTGGAACAATTCCCCAGGGTTATAACCAGTGGCACTTTTAAATTGGGTGGGTGGGTGGGTTGGGAACAGCACGTCTAAAGAGACGACTTGACAGAGATGTGTAAAATTATGCATCATGTCAAAAAAAAAAAAAATAGACAAAAGCTTATTTTTATTATTCTTTTGTCATAATAGCAACATTGCGGGTCACCCAATGTTGCTAAATGGTTGTTGATTCAGGAAAGACAAAAGGAGCTACTTTATCACACAGCGTATACATGAATTACAGTATTTGCTTCCAAAAAGAAGGAATAATGGCTGACTTTAATAGCTTTAAAAGCAGATGAAACAAATTCATAAAGGAAATAGCCTGTCAATAGCTATTAGTGTCAGGAGGCCCATATATAACTTCAAAAATTTTCAGGCGGGGAGAAATGGAATGTCTCAATTTAATGCCTGCTGTATTTGTTTATTCAGCCTTTTTTAATGGCTTTTATGCCAAATTATTTTCTGATGTAATGGGTACGTGAGTTTCATTCTTTTTCTTGGTTCTGACCTATGTATCGGATTTTGTTAAGATTTATTTCTTTAGTGAGTATTAATTTATTAATTCAATTTACAAAGCCACCCATAGACCACTTCAACCTGGCCACTTGCAAACACCTTGTCAATTGCCAGGCATTATAACCAAGGACCATGTTGGCAGCAAATTCTGAATTTCAACATGCCAAAAACCAGACAGACTGGAGGAGGCTCTGATCAATCAAACGGATTGATTGGATATGTCTAGTTTAATGAAAAGAAGCACTGGGGTGACATGATAGCAGTCTTCCTATATTTGAGGGGCTGCCACAGAGTGGAAGGGGTCAAGCTATTTTCTAAAGCTCCTGTAGGCCAGACCAGGAATAATGGATGGAAACTGAAAAAGGAGAAATTTAACTTGGAAATAAGGAGAAACTTTCTGACAGTGAGAACAATCAACCAATGGAACAGCTTGCCCTCAGAAGTTGTGGGAGCGTCATCACTTGAGACCTTCAAGAAGAGATTGGACTGCCATTTGGTGTAGGGTCTCTTGCTTGGGTGGGGGGTTGGACTAGATGACCTATAAGGTCCCTTCCAACTCTGATTATCTGCTATCTGTGGGAGCGGGAGAAGTAGTGCATTCCTTAAATGCTTTCATAGAAAATATCAATTCACTGAAGCTTCTGAGGCGCAAGATTGTTACTGGAGAGCATGATTGATGACTCTTGGCTATGGATGTGTCCCATTGGAGAATATACATCCAGGGGGTGGGGGAAGACCAGGGTCAAGGGTGAAATGAATGATGTGTCTCAGAGTCAGCTACACCCAGGTAGCACGGACATGTTCACTCCTAATAAATCTTCTTTAAACAGCGAGAGATGCGGCTAGAGATTTAAATGGGGGTGGATGCCGGACAGCAGGAACTTTGAGCCAGGAACCTGTCAGTATATAAGTAATTATGATCTGGAATAGACATGGTAACAGGTCAGCCAATGGGGACTGTTTGGATAGACTGGTAACAGTAACATTTGGGGAGTTTGGAAAAGTGACATATATTTGTTGTATGGACCTATAAGTGACAATTTGGAGCCTAGGTGTGGCTTAATCTTGCTGGACTGTATAAAAAATTTAGTCCCTCCTATGAAATGCTTCAATCCTCTGAAATGACTTGGTTCTGTGAATATTACTTTCTGTGTTTCTGATTTTGTATGCTGATTTCTGCTGTACGGTATCGTGTATAAAGAAGTTTCTTACGTAAAACGAATCCTGCTGAATTATTGACTTGTGCACTTGTCGGATGTGCTGCAAACTCTGACTGAACCCAGGCCAACTTCCTTTCCTGGATCCATGCCCTGCTCCTCACATTTCCATTTCAACGAATTTCAACCAATTTAAAGACTGCTTACCAGGTGGGAAGTAGGGATGTTTGACGGTCTGGTTTCGATCCTTTTCACACTCTTGCAACTTAGCCCGCAGAGAGGCGACCTCCCGGCGAACTGCAAGGATGTTATTCTTATCGAACCGTTCCAGTTCATTCACCATGACGCTCAAATTCTTAATCTGGGTAAAATGACAACGGTTATTTGGATTATTTTCAAGGTTGCAGATGTTTGGCAGCTGCTGAGGAAGTTCTTTTCGGTTTTTTTTTTTTTTTTTGCAAATTGTTGTGTTTATTAAGACTATCATTAAGTGTTGTACCTGATGATTCTTGACTCTTGATGAATGTATCTTTTCCTTTATGTACACTGAGAGCATTTGGACCAAAGAAAAATTCCTTGTGTGTCCAATCACACTTGGCCAGTGAAGAATTCTATTCTATTTATTCTATTATTATTTGTTGAATTGTGTGGATTTCTCTTATCTGCTATGATCAGTGGTGGGATTCCAAAATTTTCCTACCAAGTTCTATGAGAGTGCGCTTCGCAGGGGTGACTGGGCGGGACCAGCCAAAGGTGGCATTTGCTGGTTCTCCGACCTACTCAAAATTTCCACCACCGGTACACCAGAACTGGTCTGAACCGGCTGAATACCACCTCTGGCTATGATCAGATGGTAAATATCACCACCTAAATATTCTTGGCTGATCTTGAAAAAGCTAAGCAGGATCAGTACATGGAGTCCTCAACTTACAACAGTTCATTTACTGACTGTTCGAAGTGACAATGGCACTGGGGAAAGCGATTTTTGACCGTTTATTCCAGTGGTGGGATTCAAAAAAATTTACTACCGGTTCTGTGGGCGTGGCTTGGTGGGCGTGGCAGGGGAAGGAAACTGTAAAATCTCCAGTAGAGGTGGTATTTGTCGGTTCTCCGAACTACTCAAAATTTCTGGTACTGGTTCTCCAGAACTGATCAGAACCTGCTGAATACCACCTCTGGTTTATTACAACCATTAATGGTGTGAAGTGTCTCCTGCTTGGTTACAACCATTGCAGCATTCCTACAGTCACATGATTCGATGCATGACAATCAGTTGATCTTTATGATGGTTGCAGTGTCCTAATTTGGGAAGCCAGATTCACTTAATGACAGTGTTACGCATTCAACAACGGCAGCAATTCACTTGACAAACGTGGTGAGAAATGTCCAAAAAAATGGGGCAAAACTCACTTAACAAATTTCTCTCACTTAGTTGCAGACATTTTGGACTCGGTTCTGGTCGTAAATTCAGGACTACCCGTAATCGGAAGGGCTTTAAGGGAAACTGCCCGAAAAAGCAGATCCACAGGCTAGATTGGGAAGTCAGTTGAATTTCCAAAAGAAAACATTGGCATATCATTGTTTCCTGTAGTCTGCAATTCCACCCCCCCACCCCCCGGAAATCCATTCCTACCCCACACTATTCAAATGTGTTCATCCCAAATTGTATAGCTAAAAGTTTGAAGAGCTATACAATTTGGGATAAAGACCCTTTGAATGGTGCGGGAGTAAGAATGGATTTCCAGAGTGGGAAAAATTGAAGACTACAGGAACCATTTGCACTGCTCAGGGGACCCTGAGGACACAGAGAAACCTCCAAGTGACCTCAATGAACCTTCTAAAAGGATGCAAATGACCAGATGTCTGCAATTCCCCACCATCATCCAGTCAGAGCTGAAGAAGCTTCTGGGATGAGAAGTGAAACATCTTCGCCTCCTGAAAAAAAAGCACCTTTGGGAGAACCACGACCTGGAAAATTGAGAATCTCTACCTACTGACCCTGGATAATGTTTCAGGATCTAATCTGGGTCAGGCACTGGGACCAGAGGTTTAGACTCCCAAGCTTTTGGATTTAGGCTGAATCCCATCCTCAGGGAACTTCTCTGTACCAAAATGTGGCCCAGATTTTAATTCGTTCCATTGTCTCACTTTTTTTTACTCTTCTCTTTAGCATCCGCTATTGCCCAGGTAGGACTTCCAATCATTACCTGCTTGGAAGGCCAGTATAAAACTGGCCTCGAGTGAATGAAAAGGAAGAATTACAGCCTCACTCCTGATTATTGTTTCAGAAGCGACAGGCAATCCCATTAGAGACGTGGGAGGTTCAAAGAAATCAAAAGAGGAAGCCCAAGAAATGATTTTTACCTCGACATACAACTGTTCCACAAACACGTTGCTTCCAGTAAGCGACGCCTTCAGCTGAGTGATCAACCTCTCCATCTCGGTGATTTCCAGTCTGACTAATTCGAAATCCAACGATGTGTAAGTTATGCTGGATTTCTCCATGTGCTCAATCCTGACGGTTACATTTAGAATCTTTTCTTCATACAGCGCAATTAATTGGGTGTACTGCCTCACCTGTAAAGAAAGGTAAAGAAAGGCATTCCATCTGAGTTCATGTCTCGAAGGATACTTTTTAGAAGACAAAAGTTTTTCCCCTGTCACCTTTTTGGAATCTCACCAAGATCAAAAGATGATTTGCGGCAACTGAGCCCAGAAGCTTATCTAATGCCGTCTTTATTTATAGACTAAAACTCATAGCTAAGATTACAGATGAAATGCCCCCGATAAAGTAAATAATCTGTAGAATAGGGGGGAAAAGGGTTATCATTGATCGGAAACATTCTTCCCGCTTTTTGGAACCAAAGACTACAAAAAGTGCAGGCAAAAAAATCTGTGGGTTGTGCACCAGTTACGCCCTTCCCTGGACCAACGGTCCCTACTCACAGTTACTCATGCCCTGGTCACTTCCCATCTTGATTATTGCAATGTGCTTGACATGGGACTGGCCTTGAAGAGCATCCAGAAGCTCCAGTTGGTGCAAAATACAGCAGCCCGCATGGTTGTGTGTAGACCTCAGTGTACACATGTGTCACCTCTCCTGCAGGAGCTGCATTGGTTGCCGATTGGCTTCCAGGTGCAATTCAAGGTGCTGGTTGTCCCCTTTAAAGCCCTTCATGGCTTGGGACCAGGTTATCTGAGGGACCATCTCTTGCCTGTCACATCCACCCAACCCACCAGACCAAGGAGGCCGGGAATGATGGTGGGTCCCATCCCCAAGGGAGACACACCTGATGGGACCCAGAAGAAGGGACTTTTCCGTGGTGGCTCCCTCTCTCTGGAACATCATTCCCCCCAGAGATTAGAATGGCCCCCACTCTAGCTCTCTTCCAGAAGGCACTGAAGACCTGGTTCTGCCAAGGGGCCTGGGGAACCCAGAGCGGGATGAAGACCATCAAACGACTCGTGTGATCTGTTGTCATCGGGGCGGGGAGTGGGAGTTGGGGGGTGATTGCCCCCCCCCCCCAGATTTTGTTCTATTGTACTTTATTATTTCATTTGATTCTTTTTGTTAGTTTTTATTGTTTTTTTTATTTTTATTTTTTGTTTTTAATACATGTGATGACCCAGGGTGGGATACAAATGTAACAAAATCCAAAACGTAAACAAATGTCCTTTAATGCCTCCAACTTGGCCCCACTGTTCAATAATACTCAGTTGGGAGATAAAACGTACTCGAAAATTATCTTCAAAAGAAAGCAATACAGTCCGAACTTAATGAGAAGATAGAAGTGAAATAAAAAAAAAAACCAAACAAACTACAATGACGAAATCTCCACAATGGAACAGGAGAAGTATTTACCAAATTCAAGGAGATAACAAGGGACAGTCTTTTGGAAGGACACCAACCAAGATAACTTCGGACCAAAATAAAACACGCTTTGTTTCCAGCGTTTGCCAGTACGCAGGTCCAAACGCTTATTCAGTTCTCACACCTGCAGCCCATGAAGAGGATCAAGGCCCACTCCTCCCAAGGAGACCACGTCTCTCCCTGATCCTCTCCTCCCTGCGTGCCCTAGGATGGATAGGGGGTGGGCCTGGGTCCTCCTCTGACTGCCCAGCCAGCCTCTGCCCTTCCCCAGCCTCCTCCGCAACCTCCAGAGCCACACTTCCACTCCCTGTCGGCTGTTCGTCCTCTCCCTTGGAGTCAGTCTCCACCAGGGACATGACATTTTACATTGTGCAAGCCGCCTCGAGTCACCATGAGCGAATAGGTGGCAATATAAATTAATTAAATAAATAAATAAAATAAAATGTCACAGTTTTTTTTTTTAACCCAAGCTCTCCTCTGTTTTATTGCTTCTTCTTTCTTTTCTTTTTTTTAAAGTTAACCGGATGAAACAGACTGGAGCTTTTGGGAAGAACTGCCTCTGCCTAATGTTGTTGTGATGGATTAGACATGGGGTAATTGGCCGTGAAATCTACAGCTCTGCATCTCCAGGACTTTCAGGTCAACAGCTTAACATGCTGCCTGAAGGATGGTAAGCTGCAGGTACGCCATCCTGCAATGGATCAAAGAACCACCCAAAGCGCAGCTGGTTCAAGAGCTTTTCCTGACTGAGATGAGGAATGGAATGATAGATGCCTGTAGTCCATGCTCAGAAACTGGCAGGCATGGGAGCCGAACCATTCTTCAGTTCCACGGAGGGCCAGCTTCATCTATTCCAACTAAAGTCCAGCAGCCATCTTAGAAATAAAGAGCAGCCTGCATAGTGTAGATCTCTGTCCTCCAAAAGCCCGCTGAGATACCTCCCAGCATCTGCTGCCTTGGACAACTGTCCCATTAGACCTAATCTTAAAACTGACCGAAATTCAGAGCTTCGCTCTTTGCCAGTTTTATGGACCAGAGTTATAAGCACATCTTGCAAGATTCTAAGATCCGATCTGTCAATGTTGCCCCCTCTTTAAACTTCAGCCCACTCTTTGATGCTCTGGAAATGTCCTTGTCTTCTCCATCTTCCCCACTTTTAGGCAGCATTCCCTCCCTGCCCCGTTTCGTTTCTCATCCAAGAAGCTTCTTCAGAGCTCAAGAAGCTTCTGGAATGAGAAGCGAAACCTCTTCAAAGAAAAACCAGAAAGTCCCGTTGCCCCTTGAAGAAAGCACCTTTGGGATTGTGATAAAAGTGCATTTTGACACCACAATGCAAGATTTCCTCTTTTTATATATACTTTCATTGCTCTGCCATGGCTCACATTTTAATCCCCTGCCCTTCTGTGGACACCAATGAACTCAACCCAAGCCACAGTTGCAACCAAGAAGTCAATAAAAACCAAACTCAGATTATTATCCTAAGATTAAATCCCCGTTTATTCTCTGACTTATCCCCTGAAGCCAAAAACAAGCTAATCACTTTGTTTGAATTCATGAAGATGTAGATAACTTCCCAGTGTCAAATCTCCTCTGGTGACAGCAACAAATCCTGGCTGGGTAAGTTCTTGATATTTGAGGGGGAAGAAACCCACATAAAAAGTGCTATACAAGTCGTAAATTTATGGGTTTTTTTTAAGAGAAAAGCTACAATTTGAAACAATCAACAAGCCAAAAAGGGAATTAAAAAAGACCTAAGCACCTTTCCATCAGCAGTTAGCATCCAGATCAGCATAGATAAACTGCAAGATGAACCTCAGACCAACAATCAAGAGGCAAACAATTCCTTAAGAAAGAAACTGCCAAAGAAGCCAACAGTAAACAGCCCAACCAAAGAACCTCTGACACCATCCCCACCAACAGGGCAAGACACTAAATATAAACTGACAATGAGCCCCACTCCTTACCAGCACTGATGGTGTTATCTAGTTGGGTAATGAAATGTCTGCAAGAAAACAAGCAAGCTCAGAGAGCACCAGAGACCCCACAGTCCTTTTCCTCCTCCTTCTCCTCCTCCTCCTCCTCCTCCTCCTCCTCCTCCCTCCTTTCTCCTTCTCTGCAAACCCCACACCCTTCTTGTACTGATGATATTACCTAGTTGGGTAATGAAATGTCTGCAAGAAAAAAAAGCAAGCTTGGAAAGCACCCAGGACACCCTACAACCTTCTACCACTAAAAACAGAAAAATCTGAACAAATGGAAAACCCAAACCCTATACATTTACCGCTGTCCCAGTTTTCTATTTCAGTTTTGTCATGTACCTGGAGATACAAACCCATGCCTGGTTTTGTACCATGAGTAAAACCTCAGATGGGAAAATAGCAGGCAGAGTCAAGAGAGGAATTGGCCTGGAATCATTACGTCCCCACAAACAGTCCACATTGAACTCCTCTTGAATGCCATTGACCCTTATCCAGTGCCAATTTAGTGCTGACCCTTAGTTGACTAGATTCATGTATACAGGCTTGATCATGGTGGTGCAGTGGTTAGAATGTGGTACTGCAGGCCGCTTCTGCTGACTGCCAACTGCCTGCAATGGGCAGTTCGAATCCCACCAGGCTCAAGGTTCACTCAGCCTTCCAGCCTTCTGAGGTGGGTAAAAGGAGGGCCCAGGTTGTTGGGGGCAAGAGGCTGACTCTGTAAACCACTTAGAGAGGACTGTAAAGCATTGTAAAGCAGCATATACATCTAAGTGTTATTGCTATCTCAACTGGAAGTCCGTGTGGGATCCTGATGCTTCATGCCTAAAATATCATCCGGGCATCTACTTTTGACTAAACCCTAAAGTCTGTTTTTCCTATGTTGCAGTTTACTTCCCTTCTAAGCGATTCCGAGGACAGAATCAAACTGCAGGAAACTGAAGTATTTTAATGGATGGCCGTGTCAAGATAACAAATAGCATTAAGCAAATCCTCGGCAAAAGGGACGAAAGGGGCAGAATCCTCGGTGAGAGATTGCAAAAGCAATATAGGACAAGTTGTAAGAACACCGCACATGATGATTGTGCTGTGATGGTTGAAAAAACACACACACACACACATCCTTTTGGATAAAAGCTGTGTCCTCGCCTTCCTTTGTCTCTGAGCCATTTTCAAAAAGAGTGATGCATTTATGAAAGACATCAATTACTTGAATCTGGCAAACAGCCACTCGAATGGCGTGTTCATTCAGAAGAAATGTGCATTAAACACCACTTCCAAAATGGTCTTAACCCTGAGATACAATGAGCAACCCTGAAACGTTCTCTTGTGTTGTTTTTTTCCTCTCCATATTAAAAAACTGTCAAAACTAAATCAGTCTCCCCATAGCGAAGCAACCAAATGCATTTCCCTGACCAGCTCACATTGGATAATGCATCGTTCTGCATTGGGCTGGTGTGCTTGCCACACAACTGGCCCCAACAGATTTGAAAAACAACAAAGCTATTTTTCTTTTCATTTAGTTCTGCAGAGGAAATGATTGAGTCTGTCATCTGCACCTCTATAACTGTCTGGTTTGGCTCTGCAACCCAACAAAGCAGACACAGACTTCAACAGATAGTTAGAACTGAAGAAAACAAACAATAACCACCAACCTGCCTTCCATGGAGGACCTGCATACTGCACGAGTCAAAAAGAGGGCTGTGAAAATATCTACAGACCCCTCACATCTTGGACATAAACTGTTTCAACTCCTTCCCTCAAAATGACGCTATAGAGCACTGCACCCCACAACAACTAGACACAAGGACATTTTCCCCCATGCCATCACTCTGCTAAACAACAAATTCCCACAACACTGTCAAATTATTTACTAAGGCTGTATTACTATTATTCTTCTCATCCTTCCTAGTACCTTTCTCTTCCCACTTATGACTACAACCTTGTTGCTTGTATCTTTACAATTTATATTGTTTTATTTAGTTTCCTAGTATGATTTGATTGCTTAATTAGTAACTCATGACTATCACTAAGTGTTGTATCTTATGATTCTTGATGAATGTATTTTTTAATGTAGACTGAGAGCTTATGCACTGAATACAAATTCCTTGTGTGTCCAATCACACTTGACCAATAAAGAATTCTATTCTATTCTATTCCATTTCATTCTATATTCTATCCTATCCTATCCTATCCTATCCTATTCCATTCCATTCCATTCCATTCTATTCCTTATTCCATTCCTTATTCCATTCTATTCCATTCCATTCTCCTATTCTATGCTATTCTGTTCTGTTCTATTCTGTTCTGTTCCGTTCCGTTCCGTTCCATTCCATTCCATTCCATTCTATTCAATTCCTTATTCCACTCCTTATTCCATTCTATTCCATTCCGTTCTCTATTCTATTCTATTCTATTCTATTCTATTCTATTCTATTCTATTCTATTCTATTCCATTCCATTCCATTCCATTCCATTCCATTCCATTCCATTCTATATTCTATTCTATTCTATTCTATTCTATTCTATTCTATTCTATTCTATTCTATTCTGTTCTGTTCTGTTCTGTTCTGTTCTGTTCTGTTCTGTTCTGTTCTGTTCTGTTCTATTCCTTATTCCACTCTTTATTCCATTCCATTCCATTCCATTCTATATTCTATTTTACTCTACTCTACTCTACTCTACTCTACTCTACTCTACTTTACTCTATAAGTTAAGCAATGGCCCAGTCTGTTTAAGCAAAAGCTGCCTCAAAAGGTGTGTGGAGGGGGGAATAAGCTTGTTTTCACTGGCATGACTTGTGAAAATTCCCATCAAGTGAGAAAATGCTTTCCCTAACTACATCTACGTATAATAATAGCATTATGCGATTGTATCATTTATAGCGCTATACAGGTAGCGCTCAGCTTACAACTACAATTGAATCCAAAATTTCTGTTGTGAAGCAAGACAGTTACTAAGTGAGGATTTTGCCCCATTTTATGACCTTTCCTGCCACCGTTGTTAAGTGAATCACTGCAGCTGTTAAGCTAGTAATGCAGTTCTTCCCCATTGACTTGGCTCATCAGAAAGTCGCAAAAAGGGGATCGCGTGATGTCTGAAACACTGCAACCGCCATATGTCCATGCCAGTGGCCAAGCCTCTGAATTTTGATCACGCGACTACAGGGATTCCACAATGGGTCGTAAGTTTGAAAAGTGGCCACAACTCACTTTTGTCTAGAATGGTCATAAATCTAGAACTACCTGTATATTATTTATATAAGCTTGGAGGATACTGGTTTTTTGTGGCTTGATTGACGGCTTTCTACAAATAATTCAAAGATCATTGACATCAAAATTGGTTGTGCTTTGCGAAACACCTTTAATCTGCCTCTACAAATGACCACCTGATAACAGCCTTCCAGTATTTCAGAGGCTGCCACGGAGAAGAGGGGGTCAACTTATTCTCCAAAGCACCAGAAAACAAGACAAGAAACAATGGATGGAAACTAATCAAGGACAGATTTGACCTAGAACTAAGGAGAAAATCCCTAACAGTGAGGACGATTAACCAGTGGAACTGCTTGTCTGCAGAAATCGTGGGCTCTCCATCACTGGAGGTTTTCAAGAAGTTGTGGGTGTGTCATCACTGGAGGTTTTTAAGAAGAGACTGAACAGCTATCTGTCTGAAATGGTATAGGCTGGGTCTCCCTCTTGAGCAGGGGGCTGGACTAGGAGACCTCCAAGGTCCCTGCCATGCCCCTGTCAGAATCTGACTCAGAGGAGAAAGGGGGCAGGAGTGTGGCTCTGTTGGCTGTGGAACAAACTGGGGAAGGGCAAGGTCCGGCTGGGCAGAGCAGAGAGGAGGGAGAACAAGGGAGAGGGGAGTCAGAGGAAGACCCAGGCCCACCCCCTCTTCATCCTAGGACACACAGGGAGGAACGGAGAAGGGAGCAACATGGGTTGCATGGCTTACGGGGGAGGAAAGGGCCCTGATTCCCTTCATTAGCTGCAGCTGGGAACACAGTGTATAAAAAAAGGAAAGCTGCATGCAGTAAGCTGTTGGGAGCAAATGTGATTTTATCTTGTATCACTGCGGCTTATCTGTGTTCCTGGCATCTTCCCAACTGTGTGAGTTTTGCTGCGCTTTTGCCAAACTAATTACTTCAGTTTGGTTTGTTTGAATTTTGAGTTACAGTTTGTGTGTACCTTGTTTTGGACTGAATTTTCTACAGTCAAAGGCTGTTCCTGGAAGAGTTTTTCTCCAGCCCAACGGTAACCTGGACATTGGGGGCAAAGTTGGAGATAATAAAGGGACTCTTATGGCTGATCTGACTGTGTTGTCTTTGTGCCTGGGTCATCACAATCCCTTCCAAATCTATTCTGATTTTGACCTCTGGGATAGCAGAAGGAGAGGATAGGGTATCCTCTTTAGCAGGGGGCTGGACTAGAAGACCTCCAAGGTCCCTTCCAGCTCTATTCTGATTCTGACCTCTGGGGATAGCAGAAGGAGAGGATATATGGTCTTTGGTCATCCCTGAAATAAAGTTATCGTTTTAGAAAAGTATCTCTGAGTCTGATTCCAGGCCCATACTCACCCCACTCTTGATTTATAAGGGGAGATTTATCAGAGATACGTTGCAAAATAGAATGTTCTCTTTATTCTTGAAGGAACTCTTGTGGAAAACGAATGGCCAGGGCAGTCATTGACTAAAAAGGAAGCACCATGGCTAGGGTTTTGATTTGAAGATCCCAGATAAACTCATAAATCTACCTTGCTAAGCTGCTTCCCACATCGGCTCCATTCACTTCCTTCCTAAGCAATACAAGGCACCTCCAAATTCAATGCGCTTGTATCTGAATGCTGCTCTATTCAACCAAGGCCATTCCCTATTGTATAATACAAGCAAGGAAGAATGACTAACAACTGTGTTTGAGGGAATCTATAACAAAGGCCCAGTTACCACCCCCCAAAAAAATCAGGGTGTCGCCCTGGGTCACACACCCTTCCCGTCACTTCCAATCAGTGGTGGGATTCAAATTTTTTACTACCAGTTCTATGGGCGTGGCTTGGTGGGTATGGCTTTTTTTTTGCTTTTTTGCCGCCCCCCACCCATTTTGGGGAGCTTCCTAGCCTCAGAGGAGCCTCTGGGGGGGTGTTTTTGCTCCCCTAAGGCTCATCTGGGGCTCTGGAAGATAAAAAATAGAAGTGGGGCGGCTGAGCTCCTCTCTCCATTTTTTGCCTTCCTGGGCCTCAGCAAGGGGAATCCCAGCATGGCTGATCTTTGCACAGCTGATTGTCGGGAGGGGGAAAAAAAGAAATACCTTAGGCGAATGTCAGGCGGGCGGGTAAGCGAGCATCGGGAGGGAGGACAACCAGATCGGGAGCGGGGCCAGCCAGAATTTACTACCGGTTCGGCAACCCACACCAAATTCTTGCTACCGGTTCGCCCGATCCGGTGCGAACCGGCTGAATATCATCAGATCAGGGGTGGGTTTCAAAAAAAATTTCCTAGCAGTTCGAAGAGCTCACATCGCTACCAGTACACCAGAACCAGTCCAAACTGGTTGAATACCACCTCTGCTTCTGAGGTAAGGATCAAAAAAAAACAACCATTTTTAATTCCCAGTTTGATTTCCATATTTTGAGGAAAAATATGCAGTGTTTCAATTAGGGGTCCTGGAGTCTCCAACTCCTTCAGCCCCTTCCGTCATGTATGCGTGCTTGTGTGTGTGTGTTTTTCTTCTTTCAAAACGGGGTAAACGTCTCTCTGATTATACTGGGTGAGAAAATGATGAATATTTATGGCTGAGAATTTATAATTGAGTGCTCTGTCTTTTCCTTCTGATTAATTCAAGGACACTTCAATTCCTTGCCAAGGATGCCAGGTTGCTGGAGCAGAGGCACAAAACTCCTGGACACCTAATTGAAACCCTGCATATTTTTTTCATCAAGCAGACTTCAAATATTCTGGGAAGGGCCCCCCTCCCCCCATCTTCTCACCCTGGGTTTTCTGGAGATTGAAGAGCCAGGGAATTATTGATGGTGGGTTTCCTTCCTTGAAATTTTTACAAAGAAAACAATGGCCGACTCCACAGAGCCTACAACAACACAGCGTCTAACTAAGGAGCTTAGTTTTAATTAAAAAGGCATTAGGAAAACCCGTCTCACCATCACCCAGCTTCAGAGAGAATGGCGGAGAGTCTGTTTTCCCACCCTGCCTTAAAATATTTTTTAGCAAAGGCTGAGGAATATTCTCTTAGGGGGAGCCTGGAAGCCCCACCAAAGCACGTCTCCAGGTGGCGGATTTGGGGGCCCTACCCAGTATGGCTTTTATGTTGTTATGGGGGTTGGAGGGAATCAAATAACCTCCCATGGACCAACAGGCCTGGTGAGCGACAGCTGGCTCATCAGTATCGATTGAAGGCAGAAACCACATTGGTCAGAACGGCTTCAGAAGAATAGCACATGGTGTTTCCTTCTATTTATTCCCCCAGCCAGGAAGGGGCCATTCAGCATCCACGTGTGCTTTGCTTCCAAAGTTGATTCCTTGACCTCCATTGTTCCCCTCTCCTAACAGCTCTGTGCATACGTGCATCTGGAACGGGCACCAGCTGCTCCTCCTCCCCAATGATACCAGCCTCTGAAAGCAGCTGCCTCTCTGATGGCTGGGAAATGTCGGACAGCCCTGGCTCTATCTCTGCGTCCGACACAGAGCATCCATCAAAGCCTTCCCTAGACTTCAGACCTGGCCCAAGATCCTCCCCCCAACCTCCTCATGGTCTGATTCTGCCTCCAGGTCCGTTGGCAGCTGGCGGGCCACAACAGTCTACTAATTAATTAAATGCCTTTTTGAGATTTTGAAAAACAACCCAAAAGGTTGGATGACAATGGAACAAGTCAAAGCGTGTTTTCAACCTTTCATAGAAAAGGTTAACAGCATTGTATTGTTCTAGAAATTGATGGTTAATGTGACTTTTCAAAGATCTCTCCAGATGTTGTTGGGTGGCAACCACCGACGTTCTCCATTATTGACCAACCTGGCTGAGACTATTCAATGTTGACACCCTCCCTCACTTGTGCTGTAGCCTTGGGAAACGTATACCATTCAAGGGAAAACTAAGAACTTGGTAAGTTCTACTTAAGATACCTGCGGTATCTTAGAAAGAGAAGAGTGATGGATAATTGAAAGGCTTAAGTGCTTCTCTCTGACATCCTTCATAAATAACACAGATAATGGAGCCAGACTGAGGTCAGGACTTCTGGGTGGGTGGGTCCTTTCCAAAGTGTTTTCAACCCTTTTGTAGTTCCTCCAACTGCTACAGTAGAGGAAGATAGTATGACATGAGCTGGCTTCATCTTCCTCATGTCTTTCCTATGGAAGAAGCTCAGAGGTGGACAAATGAAAGTACACAGCTAATGGTCACTGTTGCAATGTCCAGATCTTTTCTAGAAAATGCATTCTAAAGTGGCAATCCTTGGGTTCTTTGAATCTATCATCTATCTATCTATCTATCTATCTATCTATCTATCTATCTATCTATCTATCTATCTATCTATCTATCTATCCATCCATCCATCCATCCATCCATCCATCCGTTCATCTATCCACCCATCCACTCATCCACTCATCCACCTATCCAATTATCCATCTCTCTGACTGTTATCTATCTGTCTGTCTGTCAGTCTGTCTGTCTTTGCAACCATCCACCTATCCACCATCCACCCAACCAACTATCCACCTATCCATCTACATCTATCTATCTATCTATCTATCTATCTATCTATCTATCTATCTATCTATCTATCTATCTATCTATCATCTATCCATATCCATCCATCCATCTCTACCTGTCTACTTGTCTATCTATCTATCCATCTATCCATATCCATCTATCTCTATCAGTTTCTATCTATCTAGCTAGCTATCATCTAGCTATCTATCATCTAGCTATCCATCTATCCATCTATCTCTATCTGGTTGTCTGTCTGTCTGTCTGTCTTCTATCTATCTTATCTATGTATCCAGTCATCTATTTATGCATATATCCATCCATCTCTACCTCTATCTCTCTATACAGCTATACATCTCTCTCTCTCTCTCTCTCTCTCTCTCTCTCTCTCTCTCTCTCTATCTATCTATCTATCTATCTATCTATCTATCTATCTATCTATCTCTATCTCTCTATCTCTCTATCTCTCTATCTCTATCTCTATCTCTATCTCTATCTATCTATCTCTATTAAACTTTCATGCCACCCATTTCCCTCAGTAGGTGTCTCTGGGCAGCTTCCAAACTTGGTTTTCCTTGACGTTGTCTTGACTCACACGCAAAGTTCTCCACACACTCATTGTGAGACTATGCAAATTAGCCATGTTCCCCACCCCCACCCCCAATAGCACAAGAAATGAAGAGACCATGTTCCTTCTCCGATTTCCTCCATAAGAAATTCCTCCAACAACCAGGAAGCTACCTGTGAAACAAGACCATGACCCCCTGCTAAGGTCTACTTAAACATCAAGGACTTTCTATCAATCTGCTATCCTTCAGCTCGGTCTCCTAATGATAAAAGGCTAAAACTACTTACTTTTGAAAGTTCACTGTCAAATTTTGCGGAAAGCTGCTTAGCCAGAATTTCAAGGTTTTCCACTTTCTGTACAGGAAATGTTGTATCGGGCAGGTAAACCGAGCACTGGCACATTCCATGATCATCCACAACGCCGGTCACATTGGTAAATGGCTGGGGGGGAAAAGATTTAAAAGAGGGAAATTTCAGTAATCTACCTAGTCAGGGGTGTTTCTCTTTGTTGATGCTCACCCTGGGAAAACACAACCATGAATCCTAGAAACTTATTGAGACATAAATAAACCCTGTTCACAAAATAAAATAAAAAAGAACACCCAACTTGGCTAGAATAATTAGAGCCGTGGCTCGAAGATTGCATTGCAAAATAACTCAATAAAAATTACAAAGCAAAACAGTCTTTTCCCACGAATAATGCTTTTCAAATGATCTCTTTCCCAAACCAAAAGATTATAATGGAATCTACAGTAGTTCGTTTACTAGTTTTTTAATGTTGTTTTTATTTATTTATTTATTTTAATTAAAAAAAAGGCTGTTCCTCCAGACTGGAGAATCTTGCGTTTTAATTGAAAGCAACTTGGTATCATATATCTACGTTGATTTAGTGCACCGTGGTCTCACTTAGCCAGTCAATACCAAGCAGGCAGAAAAGAACGGAGGGGACTTTAATCCATTACAATTGATGGAGGGAGAGCATCTAGCTGAACTCAGCTGCCACTTGGGGGCCTAAGATCCTGATCGTGCTTCCTATAGAGTTGATTTCCCTGCAAATCTATTGCTTCTGCTCAGCTCAGCAGTTTTTCGGTCTGCCAAGAAAAACACTCCTTTAAAGTTTGCATCGAAACAGCTTCATGAAATGGCCACATGTTTCCTTGGTCATGCTAAATGGCCACATGTTTCCTTGGTCTGGATACCTGTAATTTCTCATTAGTCGGTTGTGCCTAAAGCCATCAACGTTGAATGGAGTTGGAAGGGAGTTTGGAGTTCTTCTAGTCCAGTGGTTTCCAACCAGTGAGCCAGGGACCACTGCTGGTACGTGAGTAAATTTTGGTGGTACACAGAGAAATGTCACCCCCAAAGCAATTAATCCAGGCTGTGTGGGAACACAAGGCTGCACCACTCACATGGCCCATGGGAACACAAGGCATTGCGAACAACATGAGGTAGTGAGAGGATGTGGGAAAGGGCAGAGGGGGAAACTTGCCCCAGTCACCCCATGTGCCTGGCCTGGCTACAGGGCTGCTTCTTTCTTCTGCTTTTGGCTGCACACAAGGAAAGCAGCAAAGGTCTGTCTTTCTCTCCCCCAAACTCTGCCAGAAATGAGTCTTTGGGATCCTCCTGCCCCAAGAGGCTGTGCCAGCAAAGACTCATTTCTGGCGGAGTTTGGGGGAGAGAAAGAAAGACTTCTGCTGCTGCTGCTGCTTTCCTTGCATGAAGCCAAAAGTCAGTCAGTCTCTCTCTCTCTCTCTCTCTCTCTCTCTCTCTCCTCCCTCTCTCTCTCTCTCTCTCTCTCTCTCTCTCTCTCTCTCCCCCTAAGAACGGAGATGGAAATGGTATCCTGTGATCCCAAAATAAAGAATGATCGATCGGTAGAAAATGGGGTGGGGAATTTTTGGGTCCACAGGATTTAAAATGATGAGTTTGGTGGTCCCTGAGGTCCAAAAGGTTGGCGAGCCCTGTTCCAATCCAACTCAGGCAGGAAAAACCCTATAGCAGGGGTGTCAAACTCAGCACCTGTGGGCCAGATCCAGCCTGTGGGGTACTTAGATCTGGCTCATGGGTCTGCCCTGGAAACAGTGGAGGACTGGCCCGTGATGCTTCCGCCAGTCATAGCAGTCTCCCAAGCTCCATTTTCAGCTGCCACGGCCTCCTACCAACCTCTGCCAGTGAAAACAGAGCTCAAGAGGGCTGCACAGCATGAAGGCAACCTGAGAGCTCCGAGGGGGAAGAGAGAATAGAGCTGGCAGAGAGAGGTGGAGCCTGAGCTGTCTGTCAGCCCTCAGATGGAGAGTCAACAACCCCCAGATCTGGAGGTGGCTGATGAGGAAGAGAAGGAACAGCCGGGCACAGTGCCTGATGTGCAGAAGGCAGAGGAGAGGAGAGCAGTGGAAATCCATGGGCCAGTCCTTGGGACAGAAGAGCTGCTAGCAAAAGGTAATTTCTCATTAGCCTAAAGCCACCAATGTTTAATAGAATAACCAACTTCAAAGGGACCTTGGAGATCTTCTAGTCCAACCCCCTGCTCAGCCAGAAAAGACCCTATAGCATGGGTGTCAAACTCAACATCTAGAGGCTGGATCTGGCCCATGGAGTACTTAGAACTAGCCCATGGGGCCACCCTGGAAACAGCGGAGGACCGGCCTGCAAAGGACCACCAGCAAAAACAGGCTCCCGAGCTCCGTTTTCATCTGCCATGGCCTCCTACAACCCTTTGCCAGCAAAAATGGAGCTTGGGAGGAGCACATTCAGCCCCGCTGAGCTCCATTTTTGCTGGCAGAGTTGAGGCTGTAACAGCTGAAAACGGAGCTCGGGAACCCATTTTCACTGGCAGAACACTCAGACCACCACAAGTGCCCCCAACACGAGTGATGTTGAATTGGCCATGCCCATCCTGACCACACCCACCCTGGCCCCCGAAGGTCAAACACCACCCTGATGTGGCCCTCAATGAAATTGAGTTTGATACCCCTCCCCTACAGCATCCCAGAGTAATGGTTGTCCAATCTCTTCTTAGAAACTTCCAGTGTTGGAGCACCCACAAGTTCTGGAGGCAAGTTGTTCCACTGGTTGATTTTTCTCACTCTCACCTTTTCCTTGAAAACATTGTACTTGTCATCCAAGAAGCTTCTTCAGTTCCCTCTTACATTTTTTTAAGGAAAGAAAAAGAACTTCTTTGGGACAACCAGTGCAAGAGTTTCTGCAACAGGTTATTTGCTTAGCGGTCTTCAGTATTAGTGATTTATCAAGGGGCCTCACCTTTATGGTGGCACTATTAAGGCTCTACACATCACTGATATATCAGCACAGTGGTGGCTGGATGGTGCTATAAATCAGTGCTGTGGATTGCCTTTTAGATGCATTTAAAAATCAAATTAGACAAAGCCGTTGAGGCCATCAAAGGTTGAAGCCATTATCACTGAAGGAATAACCATGGTGGTCTTCTAGTCCATTCCATTGCTCAAGTAGGAAACCTTATACCATAGATGATAGATAGATAGATAGATAGATAGATAGATAGATAGATAGATAGATAGATAGATAGATAGATAGATAGATAGATAGATCATAAATAGAGATGGATGATGGATGGATAGATAGATGGATATATAGATAGATGAGAAATTATAGGGATGGATGGATAAATGATGATAGATAGATAGATAGATAGATAGATAGATAGATAGATAGATAGATAGATAATCATAGATGGATAATGGATGGATGGATGGATATATTGATAGATGAGAAACTATAGGGATGGATGGATGGATGGATGGATGGATGGATGGATGGAGATAGATAGATAGATAGATAGATAGATAGATAGATAGATAGATAGATAGATAGATCATAGATAGATGGATAATGGATGGATGGATGGATATATTGATGAGAAATTATAGGGATGGATGGATGGATGGATGGATAGATAGATAGATAGATAGATAGATAGATCATAGATAGATGGATAATGGATGGATGGATGGATATATAGATAGATGAGAAATTATAGGGATGGATGGATAGATAATAGATGGATATATAGATAGATGAAAAATAGGCATGGATGGATAGATGATAGATGAGTAGTTGGGTGGAGAGATAGATAGATAGATAGATAGATAGATAGATAGATAGATAGATAGATAGATAGATAGATAGATGGAAACACACACATACATACATACATACATACATACATACATACATACATACATACATACATACAAACATATATATAAAACAACAGAGTTAATTACAGTGGGAGGCGGTTGGAAGGGCCTATTATGCAAGCAAGGGTTAAATTGGTTAATTATATATAAAGTCATAGATCTCTATAATGGTAGTTTAATATTCTGATGTTGTCAGCAGAGTCTGATGAAAGCTTAGCAAGTATACTAAATATAATTTTAGTTCCAGATATTGCAAGATGTCTGTTGCTTCACACACACACACACACACACACACACACACACACACACACAGAGGGAGAGGGAGGGAGGGAGGCAGAGGGAGGGAGGGAGGGAGGAAAGGAGAGAGACAAAGACAGAGACACAGAGATAGAGAGGAGAGAGAGGAGAGAAAGGTAGAGGTAGAGATGATAGAGATGATAGTGATGATAGCTATGATAGAGATAGAGATAGAGAGATAGAGACAGAGATAGAGAGGTAGACAGGTAGATAGGTAGATAGATAGACAGACAGATTTAATCCTGGCAAAGTCTTGTGTGGCATATAAACTTGCTTATTTTGCCCTACTCTGACTAGTTTTAATTCATTCAGCATTCAGTTTCATGGCAAAAACTGCAATTTTTAAAAGAAAGAGAATCTTAAAACCATTTACCTCTGCAGGACCAATTGGCTCTGGAAATACGGAAGGCAGATACCGCAAAGTAGTTGGATACTAGAAGACAGATAGATAGATAGATACAAGTGTCGTTATTGATCTGTTTTTAATTGATGACCAGCCCAGTGTGGAACATTGAGTATTGAATTTCTGCATTTCAAATCCAGCCAGGAGTGATGCACCTATCTCTGGGAAGGTTGTTTGTTTGTTTTTATGTTTTTTGTATGTTTGTGTTACTTGTGATTCCTGGCAACCACTAGGTCAAATCCGTGCAATTTTTTCTTGGCTATTTGTTTTGGAACTGACCTCCTTCTCCTGACATTGATGATGTTACCTAGTTTGGGTAATGAAATGACTGCAAGAAAACAAGCAAGCTCAGAGAGCACCAAGGACCCCACAGTCCTCCTCCTTCTCTTCCTCTTCCTCTTCCTTGAAAACCCCACTCTCTTCTAGCACTGATGATGTTCCCTAGTTGGGTAATGAAACATCTGCAAGAAAACAACCATTCTTCTTCTTCTCCTCCTCCTTCTCCTTCTCCTTCCTCTCCTCCTCCTCCTCCTCTTCCTCCTCCTCCTCCTCCTCCTCCTCCTCCCTCCTCCTCCTCCTCCTCCTCCTCCTCCTCCTCCTCCTCCTCCTCTTCTTCTTCTTCTTCTTCTTCTTCTTCTTCTTCTTCTTCTTCTTCTTCTTCTTCTTCTTCTTCTTCTTCTTCTTCTTCTTCTTCTTCTTCTTCTTCTTCTTCTTCTTCTTCTTCTCTCCTCCTCCTCCACCTTCTCTTCTGCTTCTTCCTCCTCCTTTTCCTCTTCTTCTCCTCCTCTTCCTCCTCCTCTTCTTCTTCCTCTTTCCCTCCTCCTCCTCTTCTTCTCCTTCTCTTCCTCTTCCCCCATCTCCTTCTTCTTCTTCTTTCTCCTCTCCTCCTCCTCCTCCCTGTAAACCCCATTCTCCTCTACAGTAGAACTGATGGTGTTACCTAGTTTGGGTCATGGAATCTCTGCAAGGAAATAACCAAGCTCAGAGAGCACCAAGGACCCCCCTGACCTCTTTCTTCCCAGGGCTGGGAGAGAGACATAGACTTGTTCAAGCTTACGCAGTTGGCACTGTGTCTCACAGCAGACTAAAATTCATAGTTTCCCAGTTTCTACCTCACTGCCTTTAAGCTCTATACCAAAGTGACTATCTCTGTGTATCCTGGGCATAAAAACGCTACCTTCACACAGTGATAAGCAACCCTAAAGTGTTTCTACTGGCAAGGGCTGGGCTATTCGATGATCTGATGGAGAAAAGACGGCAAGCATTGGGTGTTACCTTTCCTCTGAGAGTTGGCTGGATGTTTACGTGAAGTGAGAGAAAGAGAAAAGATAATGCCATGCATTTTTAATACCCTTGGAGCAGAGCTAAGGCGATCCATCTCTCTCATTTCCTATGTGATGTTTGCACTGGAGCTTGGGATAGTGTTTCCCTTAAAGACAGGTCCAGGGATGGACTACTGGGGGTTCACAGAGATTCGGGTGAGCCCCAAGCTAAGATTCTGTGCAGTTCAGAGAACCCCCAAATCCCACTCCTGGCCCACCCCACCCCTCCCAGGAGTCCCCACACGGCCCATTTTGGGTGCAGTAAAGTGCAGGGTGCACATGGAGATTCAGGGAGGGTGGAAAAATAGGCCTCATGGAACTTTGGAAAGGCCAGAAATGGGCATGTTTCCAGCTTCCAGAGAGTCTCCGGAGACTGAGGAGGCTGTTTTTGCCCTCCTGGAGGCTCAGAGAGAGCAAAAATTCCCCCCCCACACACACACACCATGGTGCAGGAGGCCGAGTAGGCCACGCCCACCATGGCCACCCCACCCAGCAACCGGGCAGAGAACCCTTTGTTAAAATATTTTAAGCCCACCCCTGGACAGGTCTCTGGTCTTAACCTGTCCACATCCTAAAGCCTAGTACTAACCTAAATTACTACATTTACATTACTAAACCCTAGTAAGACCACCCCTGGAATACTGCAACCACTTTTGGTCACCTTGCTACAAAAAAAGATGTTGAGAAAAAGTTCAGAGAAGAGTAACTAAGATAATCAAAGGCCTGGAGGCTAAAACATATGAGGAACGGTTGTTGCATGATTTGGGTTTGTGCTAGTCTAAACAAATGAAGAATTAGGGGTGAGATGATAGGAGTATTCCAGTATTTGAGGGACTGCCACAAAGAGAGGGTCAACTTATTTTCCAAAGCACCAGAAGAGAAGGCAAGAAACAACGGATGGAAACTAACCAAGGAGAGAAGCAACCTGAAATTAAGGAGAAACTTCCTAACAGTGAGGACAATTAATGAGTGGAACAGCTTGCTACCAGAAGTTGTGGGTGCTCCATCACTGGATGTTTCTAAGAAGAGTCTGGGAGTTGAAGTCCACAAGTCTTAAAGTTGCCAAGGTTGGACACCCCTGGTCTAGACAGTCACTTAGATGAAATGGTAGAGGATCTCCTGCTTGAATAGAGGGCTGGACTAGAAGACCTCCAAGATCCCTTCCAGTTCTGCTGTACTCTATTCTATTCTATTCCCATCCTCAAATTTAAATAATTCAGTGCTAATCTTTCCTCTTATGAGGAACCCCATGCTTCTCTAGCTTATACAACACAAAGGATGGGTCAGCTCTTTAAAGTAGCTCTATCAATGTTCAGTTTCCTGGAGAAACATGAAAAAGAAGCATCTTTTAGTTGAGTTGCATTCTTTGGCACATCAGAGGCACATCCTTGCAGGATTTGGGACAACCTTGTAATTCCTTGGGAATTGCAAGTCCCCTTCCATTCAAGCCCTAAGCATCCAAGAACTTAGTTTCCAAGTTGAGAAGCTGGGATTCTAAGCACAATTTCTACAATGGCACTTGCTGATAAAGAGGGAAGAAGATGTAATCAAGCAGCATGTATGTGGGGTTTTTTTGGGAGCAATTCAAGCATGGAAACAACCCTTTTATGAACCCTTTCCTAACTGGTGAGCAGTTCTTTTCTACCTTGCAGAAAATGCACGTGGCAACAGGCCATAACATGGCTGAGAAAGCCCACAGTCCCTCAAATGCATGGTGGAAAATTAAAAAAAAATGCATTGCATTCGTATAGTTTCTGGTGCAAATCAAAATACTGTGAGGAAAACATCTTGAGATGTTCAAGAACTTAGAAGGATGAAAGAGGCAAGAACGTGACCTCTCTGTCCATCTTCTCATCTCCATCTAAAGTAGGGGACCTCTTCTTTCTAAGACATTTTGAAATTCAGAAGTTTGCCCCAGGCATGAACTTTTCTGACCTCTTTGTTTACGGTTTGAACACATCCGATGGTGCCTTCTCTGCATCTAATAAATCTATAGTTTTAATGCAGTTTCCAAAGAAAGAAAGAAAGAAAGAAAGAAAGAAAGAAAGAAAGAAAGGAAGGAAGGAAGGAAGGAAGGAAGGAAGGAAGGAAGGAAGGAAGGAAGGAAGGAAGGAAGAAAGAAAGAAAGAAAGAAAGAAAGAAAGAAAGAAAGAAAGAAAGAAAGAAAGAAAGAAAGAAAGAAAGAAAGAAAGAAAGAAAGAAAGAAAGAAAGAAAGTCCTTGGGTATTAAGAGAGGAGATTATGCCAGCCAAAAATTAACCCCTTCTACAAAAATGATTCCTAAGGAGAGAAAGAAAGTTATCTTTTCTCCATCTTCTCATGCATATAAATTATTCTAGAAAAGACCCCAAAATGTTCATATCACAGGCCTGTTATGTCGTCCTTTTCATCCTAAGTTTGCATTAACAGAGAGATACAATCAAGATCAACTGAGGTACTAATATTACTCTATGAAGCCTTAGTAAGGCCACACCTAGAGTACTGCATCCAGTTTTGGTCATCACACTATAAAAAAGAGAGGTTGAGACTCTAGAAAGAGTGCAGAAAAGAGCAACTAATGATTAAGGGACTAGAGGCTAAAACATATGAAGAACAGTTGCAGGAACTGGGCATGGCTAGTCTAGTGAAGAGAAGGACCAGGGGAGACAGGAGAGCAGTCTTCCAGTATTTGAGGGGCTGCCCCAGGGAGGAGGAGGGGGTCAAGCTATTTTCCAAGGCACCTGAAGGCCAGACGAGTAATGGATGAAAACTGGTCAAGGAGAGATTCAACCTAGAAATAAGGAGAAACTTTCTGACAGTGAGAACAATCAACTGATGGAACAGAATTTGCCTTCAGAAGTTGTGTGAGCTTCATCACTGGAAGCTTTCAAGAAGAGACTGGACTGCCATTTGTGAGAAATGGTGTAGGGTCTCCTGCTTGAAGGCAGGGGGTTGGACTAGATGACCTCCAAGGTCTCTTCCAACTCTGTTCATCTTCCCTTTGTTGTTTCTGAATACACTGGGCAAATTGACCTTTCTGTCTGCAGATGACACCTAGGAACTGCTGTAGATTTCATCTCCTCTTCTTGATCCTCCCGGCTGCCATAACCATTCATGGGAAGATTCTCGTCAACTTGCTAAGAACCCCTTTGAGGCAGGCTGCTCTATTCACTTAAAAAATGATCAATGCGTGTAACTGAAATAAAGACATATTTTTCCACAGTTGATCCCACTCTCACCTTCTCTGCATTGATTTATGGATTGAGAATTCTTGCTGGAGAGATTGTCTCAAGTATTGTGCACGAGACACACTGGTGGGTTGATAAAAAAAAAAAATAGGCAAGAGGTTGTATTCTTCTCTATTCTGCAGCATATGGTTGCAGAATAATAAACTCACACATCAGAGCTCCTGGTCTTTTGCAAAATTAAGAGCCCAATTTGACCTTCATTAGCTTAACTGGGTGTCATTCTAGGACTATAATTCACCAGCACCAGGCTACAAACTTTGCTTACCACTTCCTCTCCCCTTGCTGGGAGTGTAGTGTCAGCAATCACATTCTGCACAAGCGGCAGCAGCAGTAGCAGTCCAGCAGCTGCAAGGAACTTCATCTTCTCAATGCTGGCAGGTGTGAAGAAAGCTGAGAGAAGGAGGCCTCTTTATAGGGCGGGCAGGTTATTTCCCTGCCAGAAGCTCGAGGTCAGAAGGAGGAAGTTACCCAACTCCTATTCACAGTGGGGCCAATACAGGTGGGTGACAACGCTTGCCAAATGAGTCACATTCCACCACAAACTGTAAAAACAACCTCACAGTTCTTTGTTCCATGTTCCTTATTGATCAAAGCCAGTCATGGTGGTCAGAGTTTTAGCCAAGTGCTTCTAAAAGATAATAAAATGCAGGAAATGGAAGATCCATCATTTTATGCAATATAGAGATGAGGGGTGTGTGTGTGTGTGTGTGTGTGTGTGTGTGTGTGAGAGAGAGAGAGAGAGAGAGAGAGAGAGAGAGAGAGAGAGAGAGAGAGAGAGATTTTCAATACTGGCAAACTTTTACATGGCATATAAACTTGCTGATAGAGAGATAGAGATGATAGAAACAGAAAAATGATAGATGATAGATAGAAACATGGATTATAGATAGATAGATAGATAGATAGATAGATAGATAGATAGATAGATAGATAGATAGATAGATGATAGATAGGTAGGTAGGTAGGTATAGATAGATAGATAGATAGATAGATGATAGATAGATAGATAGATAGATAGTAGGTAGATAGATAGATGAGAGAGAGAGATGAGAGATAGAAGGGAGATGGATAATAGATGACAGATGATAGATGAGCAATAGATGAGAGAGAGAGACAGACAGACAGACAGATACATAGACAGATAGACAGACAGACAGATGATAAATTGGATGGATGAGAGAGAGAAAAGAAAGAGAGCTGGATGATAGAGAGAGAAAAAAAGAGAGGGGGAGAGAGAAAAGAGGGAGAGAGAGAAAGGAGGGAGAGAGATATCAACACAACACATATAACGTAATTTCCCATTTGTTTAATTTCTGTAAACAAATTAAAAACATCCTCCCCAGACTGCAAAACTGCATCTTAATGTTATTAATTATTCTCGCTGGTATCCAGAATTATATCTAGGACTTTGCCTATATTTCATATTTTTTATGGATTGTCCTATTTCAGAAGTTATAATGTGCAAAAAAAAAAATCATTATGGCAAGAAGTATGGGTTTTTCTCTCCATATTTTCTATGGAAGCATTATTTACGATGCATCAAAACCAGATTAAATTGGTGCAGACTCAAGAGAGAAAAAGGCTTTTTAAAAAAAGAGTAATAGAGGGGGTCTTTTTTTAATTAAAAAGTACAATACAACAGTCAAATTCTACGCAAAAGTGCAACGCTCCATGCATTTGCTGCAGCTCACTCTTGTATGCAAAATCCATTTGTTGCAACAGTAATAATACTTTTGCTAATCACATTCTAAAGTGAAAGGTGAGGTTCCTGTGTGAATCAACTAATTGTGATAGCGATTGCAAACATAGACATCTTGATTAAAATTAAGCTTTAGTAACGGTGAGGGGAAAAAGTTCCCATTGGACCCCATTGATCAGCAGACAAAGATTGCAACATGGACTGAGCCAAGTCAAGAAAGAAAAAAATAATAATATTCTCTACCTCCCCCCACAAAAGAATATGCACTTAGTGGGGATAATCAAGATTGGTTTGTTGGCCCTTCAGCCTTCTAAATTTGTATCGCCACTTGGGAAATGCATATCTCTGAATCATAGTTTAGGATGCATTGACCACCATGCTAAAGGCCATTACATGAATAATGGAATAAGAGAGTTGGAAGAGACAGATGTTGAAGCTGAAGCTCAGATACTTTGGCCACTCAAGGAGAAGAGAGGACTCCTTGGAGAAGACCCTGATGTTGGGAAAGATGGAAGGCCAAAGGAAAAGGGGATGGCACAAGATGAAATGGTTAGATGGGGTCATCAGTGCAATGGGCAAAGTCTGGAAGACAATGGAAGACAGGAGATCTGTCCTCCCCTGGCTACCAAACAAGAAGAGAGGTCTACTTGGAGAAGACCCTGGGAAAGATGAAAGGCCAAAAGAGAGGGGGACAGCAAAGGATGAGATGGTTAGTAGTGACATCAACGCAATGAATTTGGCAAACTCTGGGGGAGAGAGTGGAGGATGGAACACCTGGCATGCTATGGTCCATAAGGTCATGAAGAGTTTGACATAACCAATCAGAATGGAGCTTGAAGAGACCTTGGAGGCCTTCTAGTCCAACCCCCTCCTCAAACAGGAGATCCTATACCATTTCAGACAAGTGACTATCCAGTCTCTTCTTTAAAACCTCCGGTGATGAAGCACCTACAACTTCCGAAGGCAAGCTGTTCCACTGGTTAATTGTCCTCCCTGTAGAGCTGGAAGGGACCTTGGGGGTCTTCTTGTCCAACCCCTTGCTCAATCAGGAGACCTGATACTACTTCAGACAAATGGTCGTCCAATTTCTTATTGAAAACCTCCAGTGTTGGAGCACCCACATCTTCTGATTAGCTGTTCTCACTGTCAGGGAATTACTCCTTAGTTCTAGTTTGCTTCTCTCCTTGATTAGTTTCCATCTGTTGCTTCTTGTCCTGCCCTTCAGGTGCTTTGGAGAATAGTTTGACCCCCTCCTCCTCTCTGTGGCAGCCCCTCAAATATTGGAAGAGTGCTATCATGTTACCCCTGGTCCTTTTCTTCGTTAGACTAGACAATCCCAGTTCTTGTGACCATTCTTCATATGCTTTAGCCTTCACTCTCCTAATCCTTTTTGCTTCTCTTCTCAAACTATGCCACAAGAAGCAACATGATGGAATTGCAAGTTCAATTAAAGAATCTCAGATCCAATTTCTGTAAGAAATGGACTGAAAATGTATGGCTTGCCAAGAGTAGTTCCTCTTCGTACTGATGAGGAAATTGACAAAATGTTAGACAAAGGCGATTTTCCTTAAGTATCGTGTATGTTCTTGGGACATTCTTGGAAGAGAGAAGCAAGCCACCATGTCCCCCCATCAACAAAACCACAAAACCCACCACACCCAACTCAGGCTTTCCACATCCAGCACACTTATCTTTACTCTGCCTTTTTCAGCATCCTTTCACAACCTTGCTATTTGTGGTTTTAAATCTATGGTTTGCAGGCATTATTCCGTTCCTTAAGAACATGGAAAAGTCTCGTACAATATTTCTAAAATATAGTTTTGTGCACTTCTCAGCATGTTTCCTAGTGTGTGATGTGCCCCTTGAGCTAATGGGACAGTTGTATGCTCTTGAACCTTAGATGTAAATTCAGGAAGCTTCTGTTGAAATCACAGTCAATCTATCGGTTTCTTTATGGCAACTCAGTTAGAGTAGACTCAGTCCCTGAAAGTACACCTTCAAGAATAATCTAGGGATAGAGCCTTGAGACAAATCAGCGATCTGCACTTGAATTAAATCAGTAACGCACACAATTTTGTTGCTCAATCACTACATGGAGAACAATTAACCAATGGAACAGAAGTTGCCTTCAGAAGTTGTAGGTGCTCCATCACTGGAGGTTTTTAAGAAGAGACTGAACTGCCATCTGTCAGAAATGGTATAGGGTCTCCTGCTTGAGCTGGAGGTTGGAGTAGAAGACCTCCAAGGTCCCTTCAAGCTCCATTCTGATTGGCTGTGTCCAACTCTTCATGACCTTGTGAACCATAGCCTGCCAAGCCCTGGTCCTCCATGCTCTCCTAGAGTTTGCCAAATTTATTGCTTTGATCACACTATCTAACCATCTCATCTTCTGCCATCCCCTTCTCCATTGACCTTCCATCTTTCCCAACATCAGGATCTTCTCCAAGGAGTCGTATCTCCTCCTTTGGTGGCCAAAGCATTTGAGCTTCAGCATCTCTCCTTCCAAAGGACAATCGGGACTGATTTCCTTTAGGGATGACTGATTTGATCTCCTTGAAGTCCAAGGATAAAGTATCCACAGAAGATACAAGAACCCAAGTCATTAGATTATATCCGTTGGTTGATTAATATTTCTATATTGCTTGCAGAATTTCCAGGTAGGTTTTCGTTGTACTCCAGCTTCTAGACAAGGAAGTACCATGTCTTAAAACCCTTTGTAGTTATTCTTCTCAACTCATCACAAGAAGAGAAAGTTGTCAACCCTGAAGCCGACCTGTGGCCATACTGGAGCTGAGGGATAGGGAGAGGAGATTTGAGATAGCTGGGGTTTTGTAGCCAAAACAAAATACTTTCTCTTGGGAATCAAGGACATTCTCAAACCTGGTCAAAGGAAAACGGAATGATGTCACTAGGCAACCAGGCAGTGCTGTGATTGGACCATGTGACTGATTGTTTTGAGAAAGTGACAAGCTTTTACTTTTAATTAGGTGAAAACTGTGGGAACCTTCAGAAGACCTTGGGAACTGTTTTCACCAGATCTGTGCCAATGTGACATATCCAATAAAGCTTTTCTTTGAGGAATCCACCCACCTCGGAGTTTTGCTTGCTATGGGTCTATTAATGGGAACCCTGATAAGGGTCTCAGTTTGTCTGTATCTGCCAAACATGAAGTGGAGACATCTATGGTAGGGGGTCTCCTAACCCCCAGGTTGTGGCACAGTACCAGGCCATGGCCCATTCAGAACCAGGCCACGGAAGTGGCAAGCCAGCATAGTGCACACGTATGCAGCTCCACTTGGAGTAGCAGGCGAGTGCACACATGTGCACCGCTCCATTTGTGTGAATAGCAAGGGCGTGTGCCTGCTGCTCGCACAAATGTGATGACCCAGGGCATGACACAAAAATAACGAAGTCACCAAAGTAGAATAAATTCCCTTTAATGCCTCCAACTTGGCCCTAATTTCCAATTATCCTCAGCTGGATATAAAATTTTTCAAAAAAAACAGTCTATGAAGAGCCGAAATGCAGTCCGAACCCAAAGTAAAGATCATTAGAAATAAAAATAAAAAACCAACACAAACCACATGCTGAAGTAATTAACTGAGCAAGCCAGGATGATAAATTTCAGACTTTCAAAGGATAACACAGCACCCACAGTTGGGAGGATGCCAAAACCCAGATAAAGCTTGACCAAGATAATGCACGCTTTGCTTCCAGCAAGGAGCAGTGTGCAAATGCCCCACTTATATCCTGTTCTCCCAGCTGCAACTAATGAAAGGGATCAGGGCCTTCTTCCCTCCCGTAAGCCATGTTGCTCCCTTCTCCTTTCCTCCCTTTGTGCCCTAGGATGAAGAGGGGGTGGCCCTGGGTCTTCCTCTGAATGCCTAACTGGACTGTGCCCTTCCCCGGTTTCTTCCATAGCCACCGGAGCCACACTCCCACTTCCTGTCAGTTGCTCAATCCCCGCCCCCTCAGAATCAGACTCCAACAAGGGAATGACACAAATGGAGCTATACGCATATCTGGCACTCGCATGAAACCATCCCTAAGCTGGAAAGATTGGGGGGGAACACTGATCTATGGAGCTGCTAGATGCATCAAAGTGACCCCCCCTCAAATCTCTCTCCTGCTCCTCTCCCCAGTCATTGTCAGGTTCGTTGCAGTCTAGATATGAAGAGCCAAATTCTACTCCATAGAGAAGGCTGGCCCTGCTTCTGGCAAAACCGGTCTTTTTTCTTATTGGATAGACCCAGGGGTGGGATTCTGCTGGTTTGGACTGGTTTGGGTGAACCGCTAGCTCCAAAGGTCAGCTGGGAGTGAACCAATTTGCTCCAATGATCATGTGGACCTGCCCGCCCACCCCTGCACTGCACTGACCTTTATCAGCCCAGCTGATCAGCAGGGAAGAGCGGATTGGCGCTCCTCACCTGTGTTACTCTCCCAAAGTAACATAGCAGGCAAGGATTTTTGCGTTGCTGTTCATGCGTGCACAGCGTGCGTCAGGTACATGAACTGTGATGACACAAAGGGGCATGGCACAAAGGCAACACAGTCACATAAGTAAGAAGAGTCCCTTTAATACCTCCAACTTTGCCCCCAAATGTCCAGGTTACGTTCGGCTGGAGAAAAAACTCTCCCAAGGACAGTCTTTAAATGGAGGAAATTCAGTCCGAAAACAAAGTACATAGAAACTGTAAATAAAAATCCACACAAACCACGCTGCAGCAATTAACTGGACAGGGCAGGAGAAGAAATTGCAGACTTGAAAGGCCAGCAAAACACGCACAGTTAGGAAGACACCAGGAACCCAGATAAGCCTCAACAATACCAGATAATTCACAATTTTCTCCCTACAACTTGCTGTGCGCAAGTTTTTAACCACTTTTAACCATTTTTAAACACTGTGTTCCCAGCTGCAGCTAATGAAGGGAATCAGGGCCCTTTCCTCCCCCGTAAGCCACACAACCCACATTGCTCTCTTCTCTGTTCCTCCCTGCATGCCCTAGGATTAAGAGGGGTGGGCCTGGGTCTTCCTCTGAACTCCCTCTCCCTTGCTTTGCCTCTCCCCTGCTCTGCCCAGCTGGACTTTGCCCTTCCCCAGTTTCTTCCACAGCCAATGGAGCCACACTCCCAATCCCCGTCAGCTGCTCAGCCTCCCCCTTGGAATCAGATTCCGACAGAGGCATGACATGAACTATCACCAAGTCAGCTGTTATTCTGGCAGCATCCCGCTCCTGGATAGACCTTTCAAACTTTGTTAAGTCAATGTTTCCTTTGCACTGTGCTGGAGTCTTCATTCCACCTTGTACATTTTAGCAGGTCTCATCCACTATTGTACAAGTAGTGGCACACAGAAACACACCTCCACACTTACCCTTTGCGATGTTTTCAGTCAAGACCAAAAGACAGTTGAATTCTCGACTCCCACAAGACCCAATATAGAAGGTTCCTCAATATTATTTTTTTCTCTCTTCATCTGAATGAAAAGTGCTTTTGTTCCTGAAGCTAATCAGGTCATTTCCTTAGTGGTTTGTTTTCTCAGAAAACAAGGAAAAATTACGCTCCTGAACAAAGAGAGATAGAAAAGTAAACTTTGATTATGGGGACGTAGAGCCTTTCCTGTCTGGCAATGTGCAGCCTCAGAAAGAGCTGTAAACTTCCTTCTGTCTCCCCTGACATTGTCCTTGTCCCATTTTCAGACCCTCATTTTATTTTATTTTTTTCAGACTTCAAAATGCCAACCAGCAACAAAGTAGAACAAAAGATTTATACAAACTAAAGAGAAACCAGAGCATAACCTAAAACAAGAGTAGTGTGAAGTTCAAACCATGGTTTTACTGTTGCATCCATTATCACTTCTCAGCTTGCTCCAGACATCAAGAAGACAAGAGTGAGAGCCAAGGCCCCTTCAGCAGACAATTGCCAAATCCAAAAACTTTTTCTCATAACAATACAAAGAGATTCGATTGGACAATGTGACCTGCTCTAATAGGGGGAAGGAGATGCGGTGACCTAAAGGTGGAGCTCTCATTCTCACAATCAGGAGGCTGTGAGTAGAGGCAGATATTTCTCTCTCTGGGCACAAGGAGAATATATCTGCTGAACAAAACTCTGTATTGGTGACAGGAAAGGTATCCGGCCATTAAACACTCTGCTTGCTCCATTCAGTTGCCCAGACTCCATCCCACAAGGGATTATGCAGTCATAAAAGGAGATGATGATATTTATTTGAAGGGCCTGGGATCTGATTTCCTCCGCTTAACAGGTTCTTCCCTCCCGATAATATTCAATCTTTCTTACACAAGGTAGTAAAAGAAGGATGTTACCGGTTGTATATAATCGGTAGATAAGCTAATAAGCATCAGTGGGGAAAAAAATGTGGCAAGTAGTGATACAGAGACTGCAGTTCTCTACCTACGGCCAGAATTGGTTCCATTGCTAAGCAAGACGGTTAGCAAGTGAGTGAGTCACGCCTGATTTTTCCACCATTTTGGCTACAGTTGTTAGGCAAATTGCTGCAGTTCAGAGAATTGTACAGAATTTGGCTTTCCTTCCTAGGCTTTGCTTGTTGGAAGGTTGCAAATGGGATCACAAACCCTGGGATGCTAAGCAACCATCATAAATACAGAGTGAATTTTTATCGTGAGGTGGTAGGGATGCTCCAATGATTTCTGGTTTGTAAGTCACGTTTTTATCCTCCAGCATCGTTGTAACTTCGACTGAGGGTTAAGGGAAGGACGCCTTGTCTTTCTAGAGGGTGAGCCTACCAGCCCTTCCCCATTCCGGCGTGAAACACACACACACACATGAGACCGACCAGGGCTCTTCCTACGTCTTCCATTCCTTGCACATGTCCTTCCGAGCATATGGGCGAAGCAAGCAAAAAGAAAAAGAAAATGGAAGAGGCCCAAGTTAATTAGGAACCGACAAAGTAGAACTGTTTTCTTGTAAGTGGCTGAGAAAAATAGCATCATTCCTCTCTTCAATTGGCGATGAGCCAATGGTACAAACAATACCCCCCTCTCTCTATCTATCTATCTGTCATCTATCTGTCAACTATCTATCTCTTTACCTATTGAGACATCCATCCATTCACCCATCTGTCTGTCTATCTTTATGTCTCTATCTAGCTCTCAATTTATCTCTTTATCTGTCTGTCTCTCTCTCTCTCTTTCCCCTTCTCTCTCTCCCTCCCCCTTCTCTTTCTTTCTTTCTTTCTTTCTTTCTTTCTTTCTTTCTTTCTTTCTTTCTTTCTTTCTTTCTTTCTTTCTTTCTTTCCCTGTCAAGACATCCATCCATTCATCCATCTATCTATCTCTCAATCTATGCTTTATTTGTCTGTCTGTCTCTCTCTCCCCCGTCTCTCCCTCCCCCCACTCTCTCTTTCTCTCTCTCTCTTCTCTCTCTCTCTCTCTCTCATTGTGTGTGTGTGTGTGTGTGTGTGTGTGTGTGTGTGTGCCTTTTGTTTGATTAGAATCTCAGCAAAAGTCTCCGATATGAGCATCATTTCTCAAACTTCCACTTGATTTCCCATAAAGGAGAGTACAATATATCTATATTGATTAAAGGATTTTAATCATTTTGTTCATATGCATTTCCCTGAAATGAAAGAAGCTGCAGCCTTATCAAAGCCTTACACAGCCAACTATTTCCCAATGCTTGGAACAAAAGGTCCAGTTTCCCAATCTCTGACACAATACAACCGATTTTATTTTTACTGCATTTTATCTTTCCATTTACAATACTTCCTTCTGAAGGCTTCACTCTGAACCCAGGAAATTGACAAGAGGTAGCAGGATACCAGTTAATATGAGAGAGAGAGAGAGAGAGAGAGAGAGAGAGAGAGAGAGAGAGAGAGAGAGAGAGAGAGGATAACAAATAGATACAGATGATAGATGATAAATAGATAATGATAGATAGATAGATAGATAGATAGATAGATAGATAGATAGAGAATAACAAATAAATAGATGATAGAGAGAGAGAAGATATAGATAGATAGATGATAGATAGATAGATAGATAGATAGATAGATAGATAGATAGATAGATAGATAGATAGATGATAGATATAGAATAACAAATAAATAGATGATAGAGAGAGAGAAGATATAGATAGATAGATAGATAGATAGATAGATAGATAGATAGATAGATAGATAGATAGATAGATAGATAGATAGATAGATGATGGATGATAGACAAGTGATAGATAGATGAGAGAGAGAGAGGATGAGATGATGATGATGATGATGATGATGATGATGATGATGATGATGATATCTAGTTTGGGTCATGAAACCTATGCAAGAAAACCACCAAGCTCTGAGAGCATCAAGGACCCCTCAGTGTACAGATTACACCTCTCAGCAGGAACAATATCTTGTCTTACAATCCACAGGCTTTAATCTTCCCTCAAGGACCATGATCAAAACCCTAGGGACTGTTACTGGCAAACACCTTCTCCTTCCTAGCTACCACTTGCTATGAAGGAAGTGTCTTCCCCTAACCAACTTTTCACCTAACAGTCCCTAATAGGAAAAAAGAAGAAGAAGGGATATGTGACATGTCTTACGGCCCAGGACAGATTGATACAGATCCCTTAAAAGATAACAGATATTCAGAGTTGGAAGGGGCCTTGTAGGTCATCTAGTCCAGCCCCCTGCCCAAGAAGGAGACCCTACACTATTTCTCACAGATGGCAGTCCAATCTCTTCTTACTCTTACTCAATCCTTGCTTACTCTTGATCTGTAATTTTCACGTTTCAAAGAAAACCTTGTCAAGGAAGGTCCATTAACAAAGAGTTCAAGCAAGGTATTTTTCTAACAAGCTATCTTTCCACATCAGAAGAATGTACTTTTAAAAGTTGATAGGTTTCACCCAGTTTTTAACAAGACACCCAAGTTTCCAAGACAGTCATTTTTACTTATTGCTCAGACATTATTTTTTTTGTTTCCGGCTACTAGCTAAACCAAATACTCAGAGAGAAAAGATTACTCATTGATTTATTAAAGCAAGACGGCACGGCTGCCTTTTTTTTCACCCACATTAATTTGGAGAAGGGTCAAAAAAAGGAATGCAAACCAAGGTAATCAGGGAAATCGCGCATTTTTAATTGTCATTTATCGAGTTCATCAAGTAAACAGAGCTGCGCTTATTTGCATTTTGTAACAAACATCTTTTGCAGCAGCTAAAAGGAGAGAGAGAACAAAACCATTCAATCACTGTGGAAGATCTCTTGCAATAAATACTTTAAAAGGCTGTGGAAATCACCGGGACTGGCAGAATCTCCTTGGCACAGAATTCTACTTAGGTTAGACCAGAGGTGGTATATTCAGCAGGTTCTGACCAGTTCTGGAGAACCGGTAGCGGAAATTTTGAGTAGTTTAGATAACCGGCAAAAACCGCCTCTGACTGGAGATTTTACAGTATCCTTCCCCTGCCAGGCCCACCAAGCCATGCCCAGAGAACCAGTAGTAAAAAAATTTGACCCCCCCCAACGACTGGGTTAGACCTACTGCAATAAATCCTTTAAAAGGTTGCAAGTAATCACTGGAGGGGGATGTGTTTTTTCTCCCACGAACGGCAAGGAAGTCTCTGCAATTAAAGACTAATCCATGTGCTGGAGACTTAATCCTATTGAATGGATTGTTGTGTGAATCCAGGTTGTCAGTGTGATTAATCAAAGCTTTGGGGTGCTATCCAAACCTAACAGCCAGGATCCATCGAATTTTCTTGTTGTTGTTAGTTGCAAAGTTGCATCTGATGTCTGACCCATCGCGACCCCAAGGACAACGTTCCTCCAGGCTTTCCTGTCCTCTACCATCTCCTGGAGTCCATTGAAGCTCACGCCGACTGCTTCAGGGACTCCATCCAGCCCCTTCATTCTCCATCGTCCCCTTCTTCTTCTTCTTCTTTTGCCCTCCATCGTTCCCAGCATTCGGCTCTTCTCCGGGGAGTCCTTCCTTCTCATGAGGTGGCCAAAGTCATCTTCAGGATCTGGCCTTCTAAAGAGGAGTCAGGGTTGATCTCCACTAAGACGGACCGGTTGAAAGGCTTTGCAGTCCAAGGCACAGCTACGTTAAGCTAAATATTTGGCAAACATACTGTGCAAATACTTTGTATAGCTGTTGTAAATGCTCCAACACTGGAAGTTTTTAAGAAAAAAATCAGATAACCATTTGTATGAAATGCTATAGGGTTTCCTGCCTAAGCAGGGGGGTAGACTAGAAGACCTCCAAGATCCCTTCCAACTCTGTTATTCTATTCTATTCTATTCTATTCTATTCTATTCTATTCTACTCTACTCTACTCTACTCTACTCTACTCTACTCTACTCCTACTCCTATTCCTATTCCTATTCCTATTCCTAATTCTATTCTATTCTATTCTATTCTATTCTATTCTATTCTATTCTATTCTATTCTACTCTACTCTACTCTACTCTACTCTACTCTACTCTACTCTACTCTACTCTACTCTACTCCACTCCACTCCACTCCACTCCAATTCCTATTCCTATTCCTATTCCTAATTCTATTCTATTCTATTCTATTCTATTCTATTCTATTCTATTCTATTCTGTTATTTGATTTCTATTCTATTCTATTCTTTAATTTCTATCCTATCCTATCCTATCCTATTCCATTCCATTCTATTCTAAATACTCATTCTATTTAGGATTCTAAAGTATTTAGTATATTAGTATTCTAAATACTAACCTGCGTGACTTTCCAAGGAAGATGACCGAGATGTTTTTTTATCAACTGAACGGACTCGTAAGTCCCTACATACAAATAGCCGATTTCAAATTAATTAACTCGGTTTATGGAATCATGTTAGGAAAAGAGGGCTACAAAAGCAAACAACCTAAGGGTTATTTATGTACAACTTGCATTTCTTCAAGCGGTTGTTAATTTCAACGAGAGCTCATTAAGCAAATGCATCCAAGCTTTGTAAACTTCTTAACACAATTTGAGGCCATTTTTTTTTACTGTGTTCTCATAAGAAACAGCGTATGGAAATGCCCAGCTGGATTACGCGATTAATCTCATACTGCTTCATCTATCCTCTAATATCAGGAAGAAAATGTGCCCTTGAAGGTTTCCATATTTATGACTTCATTGGGGCTGTTTCAAATCAGGACTTTATATTCAACTCGCTTTTTCTTTTCATCCACTTAGAGGGGAAATGACAGCTCCTAATAATCGCATGTGATTTGGCTGGTGAGAAAAAGTGGCTTGAAAAAGAGGTCAGCGTGTGATTTTTTTCCACTACCTAGCAAAATATTGAGGGCCTCTCTTAACAAACCCAGTGAGGCTTCTTCCAAAGTGTTAAAGAATGATTTCACTTTTAAATTGTGCCATCTGAAAAAAAACAAAACCCACAAATGATAAGGTAGGGATGGGAAATACAATAGATCCAGAGGTGGTGTTCAGCAGGTTCTGACCGGTTCTGGAGAACTGGTAGTGTAAATTTTGAGTAGTTTGGAGAACCGGCCTATCCCACCTCTGACTGGCCCCACCCCCATCAATTCTCTGCCTCCCATTGAGTCCCAACTGATCGGCTGGGTCTTCTTTGGTTGCCCTGCAGAGGAGAATGGAGCTGGAAAGCAGGTTAGTGGGGTGAGGAAGGAATGGGATTTTGCAATAACCTTCCCCCTGGAGCTGGGTAGGAATGGAGATTTTACAGTATCCTTCCCCTGTCATGCTCACCAAGCCACGCCCACAGGACTGGTAATAAAAAAAATTTGAATCCCACCACTGAATAGTTGCCCCTGTGTTTCATCCTGAGCTCCAACCTGGACGACAGTGCTATGTCTCTTGAAGCAATTGGCAAGGTTCAAGGCTCAAGTTTTTGGTGATGATGGTTAAGGCACTAAGCGGCTCAGAATCAAGATATTGATGGCCTACCTTGATAGCTACTGATGCAATCAAGCACTGGATTCATAGAGAGAGATTTTACTGCTTATGCTTAGCTCTTTATTTATTTATTTATTTGTTTGTTTGTTTTATTTGTCAAAAGCTAACAATATAACAGAAACAAGAATAAACATAAGTTTAAATACAAGAAACAGGAACTAATAATTGGGGACAATAGGACAGGGATGGTAGCCACAATTGTGCACTTATGCACGCCCCTTACAGACCTCTTAGGAATGGGATGAGGTCAATAGAGGCTAGTTTGAGGGTAAAGGAGTGGGAGTTTGAGCAGGTGACAACAGAGTCAGGTGGTGAGTTCCAGACATCTTGCCATCATTCATGGGTGGGTTTTCCTTGTGGTGCTACAGTACATTCTGGAATTAGTGAAAAGTAAACTTTTGCATTTAGGCAAGAAAAAATCAAATGCTCAGGTATGGAATAGTTGGTACGTGGCTGAATAGTAGTAACTGTGAGAGGATCTTGGAGTCCTAGTAGAAAATCATTGAAATGTGAGCCAGCAGTGTGCTGCAGCTGCCAAAAAAGCCAATGCAATTCTAGGCTGCATTAATAGAAGGGTAGAATCAAGATGACACGAGGTGTTAATATCACTTTATACTGCCTTGGCAAGACCATTCTTGAAATGCTGCCTCCAACTTTGGTCACACACAATATAAAAAAGATAGCTGAGACTCTAGGAAGAGTGCAGAGAAGAGCAACAAAAATGATTTGAGTGTTGGAGGTTAAAACACATGAAGAATAGTTGCAGGAATTGGGTATGTCTAGTCCATTGAAGAAAAAGACTAAGGCTGACATGATAGCAGTCTGCCAATATTTGAGGGGCTGCCACAAAGAAGATGGAGCAACCTATTTCCCAAAGCACCTGAAGGCAGAACAAAAAGCAACAGGTAGAAACTAATCAAGGAGAGAAGCAAACTAGAACTAAGGAGAAATTTTCTGACAGTGAGAACAATTAATCAGGGGAACAGTTTGCCTTCAGAAGTTGTGGATGCTCCGTCACTGGAGGTTTTCAAGAAGAGACTGGACAACCATTTGTTTGAAATGGTATAAGGTTTTCCTTGCTTGAGTAGGGGGTTGGACTAGAAGACCTCCAAGATCCTTTCCAACTCTGTTATTCTGGAATATTGTACTTTCACCAATTTACCTTTTCAGGTGCCTACATTTTTTTTGCAACCTCCTATCCTATAGACTTCTTCTGTATGAATGCTTCGCTTTATGCTGCAGTGTTCTGTAAACATTTGGTATGATTTTGTAGGGAAGGGGATATTAAAATAGAGATAATGATGATGATAATGATGATGATAGCAATTCAAATGTTCTAAAAGGCATCGCAATCATGAGGGGTGAAGACGTGAAAAACCTAACCTGTAAATGTGCAGAATTGGAAGAAGGAAAATATAATAATAACTGCAGAAAGAAGAGGAACGAAAGAGTTCTAGGAATGAATTAATAAGGTGGGAGGGGGGAACTTTCCTGGAGACATTAGGAAAGAACAGAAATCTATTACAGCAGCTCTGATGTTGTAATAACCATTGCACAATATTACATTTGTATTTTCCCCTGTGCTGGTGTCCCTTAGTATTATTTTACCAATAATGCAATTTATTAACCCAAGCACAGCAGAAAAACCTGCAGGAGCAAATCTGAGAACATTATTGCGTTAATAAAAAAGCTAGAATGGAGGGCGGTAAGGAATAATTGGTACAAAAACAGTGCACGGTGCTATGGTAGCCTCAAGGTCAGAGGGGGTATTCAGCCGGTTCGGACCAGTTCTAGAGTACCAGTAGCAGAAAATTTGACTAGTTCAGAGAACTGGCAAATACCACTTCCAGCTGGCCCTGCCATTGTCTCTCCTATATTCCCTTGTTTTTTTACTTCAGCTGATTCGCGTGGCAGAGTGGATTGCCATGCCTCAGCTGAGCTAAAAAAACACCTCAGCTCACTCACCAGCATTCGGACAGAGATCGGTCTTCAACCCCTGTGTGCAGGCACAAAGCACACACAAAGCGCATGTGTGCTCATAAAACCGCTAGAAAAAAAATTGGAAACCCACCAATGCTCAAGGTCACTATAGACATCGTCCCGGCTGCCTTCCAAAGCCATCGCTAAATGACTTTGGAAGATCTTCAAGGTTTCCAAGAAGGCCTCCTCGTCTCAAGTAGGCTGCTTAAATATTAGCAATACCGCTTAGACTTTTATATCACACCTCACAGTACTTTTACAGCCCTCTCTAAGCAGTTCACAGAGTCAGCCTCTTGCCCGCCCAACAATCTGGGTCCTTGTTTTACTGACCTCATGAGGATGGAAGGCTGAGTCAACCTTGAGCCTGGTGAAATTCTAACTGCCAAATTGCAGGCAGCTGGCAGTCAGCAGAAGTAGCCTGCAGTACTGCACTCTAACCACTGTGCCATCACAGCTTATTAGAAGTCGCTATGGATCCATCCCTGGACCCCTTTCCAGATATGAGTTCAGAGGAGGAGGGTGGGTTTGAATCTACAGAGGAAAGTCTTGGTCAGGATCGGAGCTCAGATAGTACTAGTCTGATGGAGCACCTCAGTTGGGTCAAGAGACAAGCTGAACAAGATGAGCCATAGCATGTTGGCCAGTCTCTTCTTGGAAGCCTCCAGTGATGAAGCTCCCACAATTTCTGAAGGCAGCTTCTGTTCCATTGGTTGACTGTTCCCACCATCAGAAAATTTCTCATGTCTAGACTGAATCTCTCCTGGATCAGTTTCCATCCATTATTCCTTGTCTGGCTGTCAGGTGCTTCAGAAAATAGCTTGACCCCTTCCTCTGTGGCAGCCCCTCAAATATTGTAAGACTGCTGTCATGTCTCCCCTGGTCCTTCTCTTCACTAGACTAGCCATGCTTGGTTCCTGCAACTGTTCATCGTATATTTTAGCCTCCAGTCCCCTAGTCCTCTTTCTTGCTCTTCTCTGCACTTTTTCTGGTATCTCAACATCTTTCTTATAGAGTGGTGACCGAAACTGGATGCAGGATTCTAGGTATGATCTTACTAAGGCTTTATAGAGTGGCATTAGTACCTCACTTGATCTTGATTGTATCACGAACTTAATGGTGTTGCTGGAGCACCGTGCCCAGTTCTGTGCTTTGTGTACTCATGTCATGTATCCTGACCCATTTGAATCATGGACTATTCTCTCTGGACTTTGTGTGTGCCCATTGGATTCAGTTACCCAGGGACTCTTGCTGTGCTGAGCTCAGAATGCAGACCTGTGTGATTGGGGTGTTCTCTGAGGGCCTGTTTTTTTTTGGGAGGGGGGGGAGGTTTTGAACAAACACCTGTAGAACTCTTGCTATATGTGAGGGGTGGGAGCAGGGCAGCACAGAAGTCCAGAATGCACAAGGAGGGCATCTACTTGCAAAGAAAGAAAGTTAACCGTTAGCTACTAGCAGTAGAAAAGAGCAATAACACTTAAAATTATATTATATATTACCCCACAATGCTTTACAGAATTATCTGGGCAGTTTGCAGAATCAACATATTGCCCCCAACAATCTGGGTCCTCTATTTACCGACCTCAGTCAACCTTGAACTGGACAATGTGTAAGTAAGTTCAGATAGGTCAGCTGCCACCACTGTATCTCTGTCTAACTTCCACCTCCTCCGGCATTCACATACACTGAAAAACTCTACATTAAGATTCCTGAAAAGTAACAAGAAAGCAAAACAGCTTGGCCTGATTTTTGGTTTCTTGAAACAGTTTAGTCATTTCCTTTTTAATTTCCAGTAAGGCTGGTTAACAGAGAAAGAAATTCTTCGAGAAAGGCAGGAATAACCATCAAAGAGCTGTGCCGATAGAACACTTAAGAAAAAAAATAAAGATCTTAAGATTTGCAACAAAGCTGTTTTCTTCATATTGCAGATAAAGCTCTTATCTAATAAAGCAAACACATTATTTCTTTCCTTTGTTACATGCCGGCCAAATTCAGCGTTCACTTTGTACTCAAAGTTTTCAGAAATAAATCCATAAAGTGCACCCGATAACATCTTATTTAGCGTTTATGCAATGAAATAGTAAACATAACCAGCCTGATGCCAACTTTTTCTGTATAATTGGTCTAATTGTCTTCTTCTCCCGTCTTCCAGCTGGCATATTTATCTCTTTAAAATAATAAAATATCTCAACCTTGAGTTCAAAACCGCCTTTCACAAATACATTTCTCTTCGCTTTCTTTCATCTTCTTGGAAAGCGCTTCCAAGACCTAATACCATAAATTTATGGTAGAGATCCATTTCAGATTGTTTGGTGAGCAAACTTTCAAAAGTTCATGGTAAATATGAATTGTCATTTAGGCTACCTGAATTCAGTGGATAATGATTTTTTTTTTCCTGCCGTCCAAATGGACTCTAATAAATTATGGGGGCTTGAGTGCCTCCAGAACAGTAAATCTATTGCTCCAAGAAAGAGCGGGGCATGAAATGATTTGCCAAAAATGTATCCATTTTTGCATGTTTGATTTTCAATACCTGCTCAATAACCTTTTCTTCAGTGCTCGAGTAATTTTGCCAGTGTACATCTTACTGTAAGGGTTAGTCATGCTGCAATTTATAATACAATTAGAAACATCCTTTAAAGTGTATCTTAAGTTATTTTCTGGATAAATGATCTTGTTGGACTTCTGAATATGAAGACAGATGGAGCTGCTCTTTTAATGACCTATCAATTATCTCTTTAAGAGAGTGGTGGGTGGCCGAAGGGGAGGGGGGGAAACGCCTCCCACTTGGAAGGTTGAGAGTTCAATCCTAGGTAGCAGCAGATGTTTCTGTGCTAGGGCACAAAAGCAGTGGTGGGATTCAAAAAAGTTTACTACCGGTTCTGTGGATGTGGCTTGGTGGTAATGGGTTGGGGGAGGGCATGACAGGGGAAGGATACTGCAAAATCTCCATTCCCACCCCATTCCTGGGGGAAGATTACTGCAAAATCCCCATTCCCTCCCCACTGCACTAACCTGCTTTCCAGCTCCATTTTCCTGTGCAGGGCAACAAAAGAAGACCCAGCTGATCAGCTGGGACTCGGGAGGCAAAGAATAGATGGGGTTGGCGGGGCCAGTCAGAGGTGGGATTTGCCAGTTCTCCAAACTACTCAAAATTTCCACTACCGGTTCTCCAGAACTGGTCAGAACCTGCTGAAGATCACTCTGGTGCAAAGAGAAAATATCTGCTGCAAACTCTGTGTAGGCATCAGGAAGGGTATCCAGTCTGTAAAAGCTCCATTCCATTCAGTCGTACCAATTCTACCCCAAATAAGCGGGCCTTGCCCATAGCACACAGGAATAACATTAGAAAGAAGAACAATGAGAACCGCAGGAACAATCATTTCATGGAACAGCTTGCCTTCAGAAGTGTTGGATGCTCCATCTTTGGAGGCTTTCAAAAAGACACTAGACAACCATTTGTCTGGAATGGTATAGAGCGCTGATGGAGAACCTATGCCACGCATGACAGAAGTGGCACAGAGAGCCATCTCTCCAGGCATGCCAGCTGATGCCCGTAGCTCCTCTAGGTTCCAGTGTGCACATGCATGCCAGCTAGCAGGACTTGGTGCGCAGGAGCATCGGAAAGTGAAAAGAGCAGCTTCCTGGAGTGCATGCATGCAAGCCGGCCAGCTGGTCTTCATGCATGTGAGAGCACCGGAAACTGAGAGCAGCTCCCCAGAGTGCATGCACGCACCACCAGCTGGTCTTTGAATATGCATGTGCATTAAAAACTGGAAGACCAAGTATCCAGTATACATGCACAGACCAGGAAGCTAAGCGTCTGGTTCCCGGTGCTCCTATGCATGCGCGCTGGGGGGCTGCGCTTCCAGTTTCCGGCACCCACACGCTCCCATTTTGGCACTCGTTGCCAAAAAGGTTAGCCACCACTGGTATAGGGTCTCCTTCTAGAGAAAGGGGTTGGACTAGAAAACCTCCAAGGTCTCTTCCAACTCTATTATTCTATGTTCTAAGTTTATGTAAACTGTGTTGATGGTCTGATTCTCAAAGAATCTGCCGTTTTGTCATGTCTACCTTTTCTGCAGGAAAGTAAAACTAAAATATCTCTAATGGTTTTAGAGAACTCTAATCATCCTAAAATTGTTTTTTTTTTCCCATGACAACCTATCACAAATCTAACAGAAAATGGTCATCAGGAGACTCTATAAGACTATGGATGTGAAAATAATTAAATGTGCCCACTGCTTCTCCATGCAGAACAGACATTTTCTAGATGCTTTAGCATCTAGAAAAAAAATGTAAATGTGATCTAATTTAATCTTTCCTCGGTAAAATCTTTTGCATAGAATAGAATAGAATAGAATAGAATAGAATAGAATAGAATAGAATAGAATAGAATGGGATGGGATGGGATGGATGGGATGGGATGGGATGGGATGGGATGGGATGGGATGGGATGGGATAGAATAGAATAGAATAGAATAGAATAGAATAGAATAGAATAGAATAGAATAGAATAGAATAGAATAGAATAGGATGGGATGGGATGGGATGGGATGGGATGGGATGGGATGGGATGGGATGGGATGGGATAGGATAGAATAGAATAGAATAGAATAGAATAGAATAGAATAGAATAGAATATGATGGGATGGGATGGGATGGGATGGGATAGAACAGAACAGAACAGAACAGAACAGAACAGAACAGAATAGAATAGAATAGAATAGAATAGAATAGAATAGAATAGAATAGAATAGAATAGAATAGAATAGAATAGAAATCAAATACTTAATAGTTCTCACTGTCAGGAAATTTCTCCTTAGTTCTAAGTTGGTTTTCTCCTTGATTAGTTTCCATCTGTTGCTTCTTGTCCTGCCTTCAGGTGCTTTGGAGAATAGATTGACTCCCTCTTCTTTGTGGCAACCCCTGAGATATTGGAATGCTGCTATCAAGTCACCTACTCGTCCTTGTTTTCATTAAACTAGACCTACCCAATTCCAGCAACCATTCTTCCTATGTTTTAGTCTCCGGTCCCTTAATCATCTTTGTTGCTCTTCTCTGCACTCTTTCCGGGGTCTCAACATCCTTTTCACATCGTTGCGACCAAAACTGAATGCAATATTCCAAGTGTGGCCTTACCAAAGCATTATAAAGTGGTATATAAAGATGGAAAGCCCTTCACCATCCTCTGTAAATTATGATACAAAATTTTGATTCCAGCTTCCCAGTTAGAAATGGTTTCAGAAGAAATAAGGCATCTTTATAATACTAAGCCAAGAGAGTTTATCTGATGTCTGAACCAGATGTCAGAAAAAAATTTGCAAAACTCTGAAGCAGTCAGGAGTTTATTGATAAGAAAATCTGAGATCTTCCGCTGATATACCTGAGTTCCCCTTATCCCCTTACAACCTTATTCCCCTTATTCCCCGTTACAACCTTCAAAAAACAGAAAATTAAAAGCTCAGAACTGGTTGACACATCAATATTTTATGATAAAAATCAGGAGAACTTCTCCAGGGAGGTTTGAAAGAGAGAGAGAGAGAACAACCTCGTAGCCTAAAATAAAAATTGTTTCATGTTTTTGTGTGCGCCCGTTGCATAAATCAAACATGCTTTTTTTTTTTTTTTTTTTTCTTATCGCGGGTTGCTAAGCCTAAGTTGCAGAAATAACCTTGCTTCATTTTAAGCAAGTACGAGGCATTTTTGGGCAATCTTTTGCCAAACAAAAAACAACAAAAAAAGATTTCTGATAAAGCAGAAATCTGGTTTCTTCATCCCTCATTTGAAGTTGCTTCTTAGCACACTGGTGGTCAGCTGGTGGGTTTCGCCTCTGGCCTTCTCCTTTCTTGCAACAATATGGGCAAGGACCTCTCTTGGCTGATGGGTCTAAAAACACTGAGACACCTTTTGCACTATATGAAGGTAGAAGAGAAGAGATTAACAGAGTTGGAAGGGACCTTGGAGGTCTTCTAGTCCAACCCCCTGCTCAGGCAGGAAACCCTATATCATTTCAGACAAATGGTTGTCCAATCTCTTCTTAAAAAACTTCCAGTGTTGGAGCATTTACAACTTCTGGGAGGCAAGTAGTTCCACTGATTAATTCTCACTGTTGGGAAGTTTCTCCTTAGTTCTAAGTTGCTTCTCTCCTTGATTAATTTCCACCCATTGCTTCTTGTCCTGCCTTCAGGTGCTTTGGAGAATAGCTTGACTCCCTCTTCTTTGGGGCAGCCCCTCAGATATTGGAACACTGCTACCATGTCACCCCTTAGTCCCTCTTATCATTAAACTAGGCATACTCAGTTCCTGCAACTGTTCTTTGTATGTTTTAGCCTTCAGTCCCCTAACCATCTTTGGTGCTCTTCTCTGTGCTCTTTCTAGAATCTCAACATCTTTTTTACATTGTGACAACCAAAACTGAATGTAGTATTCCAAGTGTGGCCTTACCGAGGCATTATAATTGTCTCTCTAAAGGCATTACATCTTAGCCTCTAATATTGGGTTTTCTGTAAGAATGTGTCTGTTCATGTTGGTTTTGGTCATCCCCACCAAAAGGTTCTGCCAATTGCAAATATTCAGAGTAACACAGTTGCAAAGGTCCTTTGATATCTTCTAATCCAGCCTCTTTACTTCATCTGGATAGAATATAGAACACTAGTTGGATACCCATGCTTCGCGATGAAACTTTGTAATTGGGCTATGCAGGAGAAATTCACAATCCGTTGGTTCAGTGGTGGTCAGTGATTGAAACATATAAGGAAATATCGGTCCCGCCACCTTAAGTCTGGAAGCAGTTCCATAGGTGGAAGGTGTAGACATTTTGGTGAGGTACCGATGTTTAGTACTGTAAAGAGGCCCAGGCTGCTCCTGAGTGAAGGACTGGAAAGTCTGGCAGTTTGAACTGAGGTAACGGAATGTGAGGCAACTGGCAGTTGGAAGAGATTTCTTTTCAGGTGGGGAGGGGGAGTAGAACTCCTTAGCATCAGAGCGTGTTAATAATAATATAGGAAATACTCTAAATGCTCTGATGGTCATTTCAAAAAATCCTTTCTTAGTGAGCCCCTAGAAGCCATGAGGAACGGGCCAAATTTCAAGTTTGTAGGCTTTACGGTTCTGGAGATTTTGTGATGAGTGAGTGGTACTTGGCTTTTTTATATATAAATAAAATAATAGAGTTGGGAGGATCTTGGACCAACCCCCTGCTCAACCAAATAATAAAGTTGGAATGGACCTTGGAAATTTTCTAGTCTCTGCTCAATCAGGAAACTTTATACCATTTCAGACAAATGGCTGTCCAGTCTCTTCTTGAAAACCTCCAGTGATGGAGCGCCCACGACTTCTGAAGGCAAGCAGTTCCACCGCACAATTCTAACATGGTTACCCTTTGATATCTTCTCATGTCTTCCTCCTCTTGCTTCTTCTCCTCTTCCTCCTTGTATTATTATGATGAAGTTGGGTAGATTCACAGTCTAAGACTGGAAGAAACGTAATAATTCCCATTCTAACCTTGGTTCTGGGTATTATTAAGATGGCATCCAAGAATATAGACAGTTCCAAAACTGGTTGGGGTTGGGTTGGGTTTTGTTTTGTTTTGTTTTGTTTTTTGTAAAATTAGGGTGCTCAGGTCTGATAAATTCAATACCTGCAGATATGAAGTAAGTTCTTTAGGTATTGCTCTGGAAGGTTCAATCACAATTAATATAAATATAATGTAATGTAAAGTAACGTAACGTAGCATAATATAATATAATACAATACAATATAATACAATATAATATAAAATATAATAAATATGAAAATATATATAATATATATAATATTTATTATATTTTATATTATTTTATATTTTATTTATTTTATATTTTATATTATGTTATATATATATTATATATATATATATTTGTTTTCTTAATTTTTTGTGGGTACTTACATGTATGATATTCAGCTTTGTTCGGGTATTTTCCCACGTCATTGTAGTTGTGCTTTTAAAGTTGTAGCAACGTTTCAGCAGAATCTCATCTGCCATCATCAGGCTTCTGTATTGTGTTCGTCTGTATTGTGTTCGTCTATATATATATCATATATAATATATTAATCATAACACACTATCATCAGCTGCATTTACAGAATACCAAATCCCAAAAGAGACTCAGCAGTTTACAAAATAGAAGACATAAAGAACCGATTAAGAAAATGTATGCAAGTAAAAGATCCCCAAGGGAACGAAACCAGATTAAAATTAAATTTAACTAAGTTGAAATCAAGGTTCCAATACAATCAGCGTAGGAGGAAATTGGAAGTTTACCACAATTTCCTGACAAAACACCAGTGCAGAAATAAACTGGTTGAGTTCAAAGTTTACTGAGTCAAGGAGTAAATGCTACGGGTGTGATCACAGCTTCCTTGTACTTGTTTTCTTCTCCTGTTTCACAGTAAGTCTATTTGACCAATAAGAACAAGAGCGTTTGTCAATATTTGCTGATAATTTTTTCTCCTTCCGTGTTAGGTAGATGCAGAAAATTATTCTTCCTTATCAGTGGTGGGATTCAAACATTTTGTACTACCAGTTCGGTGGGCGTGGCATGGTAGGGCATGGCTTGGTGGGTGTGGCTTGGTGGGTGTGGCACGGGAAGGATAATGTAAAATCCCCCTTCCCTCCCCACTCCTGGGAAAAGATCACTGCAAAATCCCCTTCCCACCCCACCCCACTAACCTGCTTTCCAGCTCCATTCTCCTGTGCAGGGCCACCAAAGAAGACCCAGCCAATCAGCTGGGACTCAGGAGGCAGAGAATAGATGGGGGTGGGGCCAGTCAGAGGGGGAATTGTCCAGTTCTCCAAACCACGTGAAATTTTTGCTACCAGTTTTCCAGAACTGGTCAGAACCGGCTGAATCTCACCTCTGGTCCTTATCCTGAACCCAAATTCCTGAAGCTAAGAAAATCAGGGACTGAATGGAAAACCATGTACAAACCTAGCATTTTAATGCTGAAATAATAGCAATCTACGCATGTACAAACCATACATCCCAGCTTAATAGACATGATGCTGATTGGACACCTGAGACAGCGGTTAAGAGAGGTTTGACACATTTTGCAACCTTCCTTGACAATGTTGTTAAGTGAATCACTGCAGGCGTTAAGCTAGTAACACCATAGTTAGGTGAGTCAGGTTCCCCATTGACTATGCTTCTTAGAAGGTCACAAAAAGTGAATCATACCATCCTGGGACATTGTTTTTACAGATTAACAGAGTTAGAAGGGACCTTGTAGGTCATCTAGTCCAACCCTGCCCTAGCAGAAGACCCTATACTATTTCGGACAAATGGCAGTCCAGTCTCTTCTTGAAAGTCTCAAGCAATGAAGCTCCCACAACTTCTGAAGGCAACTTCTGTTCCATTGGTTGATTGTTCTCACTGTCAGAAAATTTCTCCTTATTTCTAGGTTGAACCTCTTCTTGTTCAGTTTCCATCCATTATTCCTTGTCTGGCCTTTGGGTGTTTTGGAGAATAGCTTGATCCCTTCCTCCTCTCTGTGGCAGCCCCTCAAATATTGGAAGACTGCTATCCTGTCTCCCCTGGTCCTTCTCTTCCCTAGACTAGCCAGGCCCAGTTCCTGGAACCGTTCTTCATATGTTTTAGCCTCCAGTCCCCTCATCATCCTGGTTGCTTTTCTCTGCACTTTTTCTAGAGTCTCAACATCTTTTTTATAGTGTGGTGAACAAAACTGGATGCCGTACTCAAGGTGTGGTCTTACTAAGGCTTTATAGAGTGGTATCATCCCTCCCTTGATCTTGATTGTATCCCTCTGTTAATGCAACTTAGGATTGCATTGGCTTTTTTGGCTGCTGCCGCACATTGCTGGCTCCTATTTAGTTGCTTGTCCACGGAACCTTTTAGAGTTGGTTTTCACCAGATTTGTGCCAATTTGATATTTCCAATAAAGTTATTCTTTGAGGAATCCATCTGCCTCGGAGTTTTAACAGATAACAGAATAAGAGAGTTGGCAGGGACCTTGTAGGTCATCTAGTCCAACCCCCCACCCAAGCAGGAGACCATACTCTATTTTTGACAAATGGCAGTCCAGTCTCTTCTTGAAAGCTTCCAGGGATGAAGCTCCCACGACTTCCAAAGGAAAGCTGTTCCATTGGTTGATTGCTCTCACTGTCAGAAAATTTCTCCTTATTTCCAGGTTAAATCTCTCCTTGTTCAGTTTTCATCCATTATTCTTTGTCTGGCCTTCTGGGTGGGCACTTGGAAAGTAGCTTGACCCCTTCCTCTCTGTGGCAGCCCCTCAAATATTGGAAGGCTGCTATCATGTTTTGCTTGCAATGGATTTATTACTTGGAATCCTGACACAGAATACAGTAGAATGAAGTAGAATACAGCAGGGGGGTCTCCAAGCTTGGCAACTTTAGGAATGGTGGACTTCAACTCCCAGAATTGGCTGGCTGAGGAATTCTGGGAGTTGAACTCCACCAGTCATAAAGTTGCCAAGGTTGGACACCCCCTGGAATACAGCATGTCCTGCAAGGAAAGATGTTGTTCCTCTTGACATTTATCTTCAGAATAATAATAGAGTTGGAAGGGACCTTGGAGGTCTTCTAGTCCAACCCCCTGCTCAAGCAAGAAACCCTATACCATTCTATACCAGTAGCTATCCAGTATCTTCTTGTGTGAAGACACATGCCCAAAAAAATGGATTAAGCACTTTGCTTTCTCTCTACTACCCGTTACTTCCTTGCCGTCTTCTCTCATTAGTGGACTAACCTTATTCTGTTATTTCTGTATTATATTTAGATGCTCAGATATTCTTTGTTTCAACTCCTTCTCTGTAGGACTATGAAATCTTCAAGATCCTTCTCCTCTACCAGAAGTGGCAATTCTGTTTTCTAAAAATCCAGCTGGTTTTGCTTGTTTTTCCCCCCAAAGATCTATTTCTCGGTTGCCTTTCCAAAGATGCAAAGGAAGAACCAAAAAAAAAAAAAAGCAGGTGCAGAAGCAAAATTTCATCTGCTGACAAAGACCTAATGCATTTTCCCAAAACTGCCGAGTGGTGGGAAGAAAAAGGTAATTGGATGGATTTCCCACTACTTAGCAAAGCAACCTGATAGCATGCTTCTGTTGTGGTTAGCTGTCAGCAGGTGCGGATGGCTGAGGAGAGCGAGGACTTGGATAGGAACGAGCAGCTGCAGCAGCACGGGCGACTCGGGAGTAAGGCTGCAAGATAATGGCCCCTCCTTCAAGAAGATAAAAGCCAGCTGTGAAGCGAACGTTCTTTGTAGGAAGCAAAGACGTTTTTAAACTCGAGCCTCGTGGACATTGCAGTATCTTAAGTTGGTATTTGAAGACTTTTGTGTTGTAAAATATCTCTAGGTAACCTTATCTGTTATTCTTGACAGCCTCGCACAGTTTTGGCGAGGCTTGTGCTTCTTAAAGTTAATTAGTTTGCAGCAGCTTTTTAACCGGGGGTGGTTCGTAAGAATCATTAAAAGCTTTCTGTTCCCTTTGGTACGTGTTTGTTTTATTGGACAAGAGTTTGGATGAGAACAGTTTCTGTTTCCAAGCAGACATCCACAGTCAATGTCTGTGCATCCGTGTTGGCTGTCAGTTCCCATGAAAGTAACACCCTTTAGGAATTTTCAACTGAGCCGCTTCTAAATCACATTTTCCTCTCATTAGCAAATCTCATTCAGAGTCCTCCTCCTCCACTTTTATAGGGCTTCCTCCCTCTATTTTTCCTGCATGTTCCAGCAACCATTTGCTAATTGGCTTTCTGCAGTAAGAGGGAATCAGGAATTATTACATCTGAACAAGCAAAGTATCCTTTTGTTAGCACCATTGCATTTGGAACGAAGAAGTTCTCAATCTCCGTGTTGCCAAACTGAGCTCTCTTTCCCAGAGGTTTGCAGCTGGGCTGAATTAACTTCTGCTGGAAAGACACACAATGTGTTCACACTCTGGGAGAGAGAGAGAAAGAGGGGGGGGACTAAATTGGATTGCACTCAAAATTTGCCATCGCATCTGCAGAATGAAAAGGGGTGGTTTTTTTTTTTTTTTGCTGCAGTGCGCAGCAACTCTGCGAGCTCAGAGTTAAAGAAGAAAAAGAAAAACAAACAGTCCAAAATAGCTTTTTTTTCCTCCCCTTTTTCAAAAGAGGGAGAACAAAAATACCTACTCAAAGCCATCAGGCCTCTATTCATCCATGGCCGTCTTCTTTTCGCTGGATGAAAGAAGGGGAGAATTGCTGTATTAAGGCAACAAAGGAAGACTACAGGAAGACAGAGTAGATTTCCAGCTACGCTGCTACCCATCTCTGCACTTTGGGTATATGCTGCATTCTGAATAACAGAATAACAGACTCGGAAGGGGCCTTGAAGTTCTTCTTCTCATTTTGTTAAAAACAGATACTAAAAAAATAAATAAATAAAAAAGCAACTTACCAAAAATGAGGCAGGCAACTTCTTGTTACATCTGTTTCTGCTTAAATCAATATGTAGCAACATCCATGTAACAAGAAGTTACATTGTATTTATTTATTTTTTTAGTATCTTTTTTTTTGTTTTTATTCATCATAAAAACAAAACAGATACTAAAGAAATAATAAATACATAAATAAATAAAAAAAGCAACTTACCAAAAATGAGGCAGGCAACTTGGCTAGCCAGCTATGCTAGGGTCGTCCTCGGTCTTCAAGCTTGCTGTGGCGAGGATGGCTGGCCCAGGAGTCGGCACTCGACCGGGCTGGCGGTGGCGGTAGGAGAAGGTAGGTGATCGGCGGGATTGGTTGCTTTCCTCCTCACTCACCAATTGGTGGTGGGAAGGCAAGGCAGCAACCCTTGGGTCGCAGCAGGCAAGGGAAGGTGGCGGCCGGCCTAGCCAAGATGGCGGCCGGCCTAGCCAAGATGGTGGCCGGCCTAGCCAAGATGGCGCTGGCCGGCCGGCCTAGCCAAGATGGTGGCCTCTGGGTGGGCGAGGCAGCTGCGGCCGGCCTGGGAGTCAGCACTCGACCGGGGCTGGCGGCGGCAGCAGGAGGAGGTAGGGGACTGGCGGGCTTGCTGCTTTGCCTCCTCACTCACCAATCGATGGTGGGAAGGCAAGGCAGAAACAATGGAGGGCTGCGGGCAAGGGAAGATGGTGGCAGGTGAGGCAGGGAGCGTTGGCCAGGACGGTGGGTGTCCTGGGAGTTGGCACACTACCAGGGCTGGTGGCGGCAGGTAGGTGACCGGGTTGGAGGTCGTACTTACTGATCCGTGTCTTTGGAGGCTGGGGTAGGCAGTCTGGGTAGGCGAGGTCGGCTAGCGGTGGTGGTGGCTGGGGCTTGCGTCTTCTTTAACGGCAGCCACTGTGGGAGGCAGTCCAGGCAAGGCAGGCCGGCAGGCCTGGGAGGCAGGCCGGGAAAGGCAGGGCCTGGGAAGCAGGTTGTCCGGCAAGGGCAGTTAGTGGTGGTGGTGACCGGGCTTGCGGCTTGCCCTCACTCACACAACAGAAGGCAGGCAGCGACGGCTGGCTGGCTGGCTGGCTGCCTTAGCTGCTGCTGCTGCTGCTGTGAGCAATGGTGCCGGGCATGAAAGTTTTTGTAGGTAAGCACACATGCGCTATAAGTAGGGGCAGAGCAGGGGGAAGAATGAGGCAAGGATTTCCATGCATACGCACTAAAAAACCTGGGTTGTTTTAGCGTGGGAGTGGCAGATAGGGACGGGGGACGGGGCCAGCAAAGGGAGGGGCGGGCGGAGGAGAACGAGGCAAGGGTTTTTGTGCATGCACGAAAAATGTCGCCCATGTGCAGTTAAAAAAAACTGGGGTTTTTAGCATAGGAGCAGTGGATTGGGGCAGGGGGCAGGGCCAGTGAAGGGAGGGGCTGGTGGGGGAGAATGAGGCAAGGGTTTTTGTGCATGCACGAAAAATGTTGTGCATGCGCAGTAAAAATATGGTTTTTGGCCTGTAGGAGCGGCGGAGAGGGGCGGGGCCATTCAGGAGTCGGTTTTACTGGTTCTTAGAACTACTTGGTGACGTTAACAACCAGTTCTATAGAACCGGTAAGAACCGGTAGAATCCAACCCCTGCAGGTAAGGACAAAAAACAGCCCAAACCGAAACTCTAGAAATGGGCCCGTTTCAGCTTCTGGAGGCCTTCCGGAGCCTGGGGGAGGCTCTTTTTGCCCTCCCAGACGCCCGAAGGAAGCCTCCGGGCTCTGGGAAAGGCAAAAAAATTGCCCTCCTGGAAGTTCTGGTAGGCCACACCCACCATGGCCACGCCCATCCAGCAACTGGGCAGCGAAACGGGTTGCTGGGATTTTTGAATCCTACCCCTGGTCTTAAGTCTAAGGGTTGTGGAGTGAATTTTGCTCCATTTTACACTAATAGCTTTCTTGCCACTGTCATTTAGTGAATCACTACAGTTGGTAAGTTAGCGGGGGTAGCGTGGCCAATGATTTTTGTGTTATTCCAATCTGTTTATTTTATTTATTTAGGTAGGTAGATATGTATGTAGGTATGTATGTATAAGGTAAAGGTTCCCTTCGCATACATGCTAGTCGTTTCTGGCTCTTCGGGGCGCTGCTCATCTCCGTCACAAAGCCGAAGAGCCAGAGCTGTCCGAAGACGTCTCCGTGGTCATGTGGCCGGCACAACTAAGCACCAAAGGTGCACGGAACGCTGTGACCTTCCCACCAAAGTTGGTCCCTATTTTTCTACTTGCAGTTTTTACATGCTTTCGAAATGCTAGGTTGGCAGAAACTGGGACACATTAACGGGAGCTCACTCCATTACGCGGCGCTAGGGATTTGAACCGCCAAATTGCTGACCTTTCTGATCGACAAGCGTCTTAGCCACTGAGCCACCGTGTCCCCTTTGTATTTATTTATTTGTTCGTTTGTTTATTTGTTGGTTTGCTTGTTTGTTTGTCCTGGGGCCATATCAAAGTGCAGAGTTCCAGAAACAAATTATTACTAAAATTTGATAAAAGCAAAGTTGTTCCAATTGAACTGGTGCTGTTTGGTGTCGGTGTGGGTAAAGATTTGGGATCATACCGTTTGACTGCCAGTCGGTATTCGTGGATCCTGTTGTTGTTGTTTTTTAATAACTACCTGTACAGAAGTGGTCAAGGGAATATTTATTGAGTTTATTGAGATGTTGCTTCAACTTTCTTCTCCTGTGCTTCCTCCACCCACCCCTGTTATGATTTCCATCGACTACAGGTTTACAGAGAGTAACTAGGGAATGTTAGATCTTGGTTAATACCTGTAAAGCGTCATTAGGAAATTTTTGAACATTGCTACCCAGAGAGTCAAAACAGACCACTCCTGTAGATTTATAGCTCAGGTAATCTACTCCATCAACCTGGTAGGGACTGATTTGCATCCTCCGGAATGGAGAGCCAGGGAAGGGAAATTTGAGCAATCTCGTTAGTCAAGATTGCAAAATACCTGTCACTCACGGCAACTCTCTTTGAAATTGAGAGAGACCAAACTTCCCCTTAGTCCCCTGAATACCTGACATGCTGGCTTAAACCAGTTCTTGCAAGACATTGTGTTGGCAAAATAAATATATGACTTTTTTAAAAACAAAAGGACAGGGGATCAACTTTGGAAAAGGAAGAAGATAGATAGATAGATAGATAGATAGATAGATAGATAGATAGATAGATAGATAGATAGATAGATAGATAGATAGATAGATGATAGAATAAAATTCTTTATTGGCCAAGTGTGTTTGGACACACAAGAAATTTGTCTTGGTGCAAATGCTCTCAGTGTACATAAAAGAAAAGATACATTTGTCAAGAGTCAAGAATCATCGGGTACAACACTTAATAATAATCATAGGGTACAATAAGCAATCAAATCATACTAGGAAACAGTCAATATAAATCGTAAAGATACAAGCGACAAAGTGACAGTCATACAGTCACAAGTGAGAGGGGATAGGTGATAAGGAGTGATGAGAAGATTAACAGTAATAGTAATGCAGACTTTGTAAATAGTTGGACAGTGTTGAGGGAATTATTTCTTTAACAGACTGATGGCATTGGGGAAAAAACTCCCCTTGTGTCTAGTTGTTCTGGTGTGCAGTGCTCTACAGCCTCATTTTGAGGGAAGGAGTTGAAACAGTTTATGTCCAGGATGTGAGGGGTCTGTAGATATTTTCACAGGCCTCTTTTTGACTCCTGCAGTATGCAGATCCTCCATGGAAGGCAGGTTGGTAGCCATTGTTTTTTCTGCAATCCTAATTACCCTCTGGAGTCTGTGTCTGTCCTGTTGGGTTGCAGAGCCAAACGAGACCGTTATAGACGTGCAGATAACAGACTCAATAAGACGGAAAGCAAAGAATAACCTTGTCTTCAGAAATTGTGGGAGCTTCATCATCCCTGGAGGCTTTCAAGAAGAGACTGGACTGCCATTTGTCAGAAATGGTGTAGGGTCCCCTGCTTGGGCAGGGGGGGTTGGACTAAATGACCTCCAAGGTCCCTTCCAACTCTGTTATTATGTTATTATGCTGTTATTCTAAAGTTGTGGGAGCTTCATCATCCCTGGAGGCTTTCAAGAAGAGACTGGACTGCCCCTGTCAGAAATGGTGTAGGACCTCCTGCTTGGGTAGGGGGGTTGGACTAGATGGCCTCCAAGGGCCCTTCCAACTCTGTTAAACTATAACCTGGATTTTGTCGAGTTTAATCTTTTCCCACATCTCTCTAAAAGTAGCTTGAGAATACACGTAGTCCTGGACTCACATCCATTCATTTAGTGACTGTTCAAAGTTACGACGGCATAGAAAATTGTGACTTATGACCATTTTTCGCAGTTATGACCATTATCCTCAGAGTCACATGATTTACATTCAAATGCTTGACAACTGACTCACATTTATGATGGATACCGTGCCCCATGATCTCCTTTTACAACCTTTGTACAATCAAAGTCGGAGGGGACCAGATTCACGTAACGACCGGGTTCCTAATTTAACAACTGCCGTGATTCGCTGGACAACTGTGGCAAAAAAGGCCATGAAAAAGGGCCAAAATTCACTTCAGGGATGTTTCACTTAGCGGCAGAAATTCAGGGCCCAATTGTGGCCGTAAGTTGAGGACTACCCGTGTTTGAGATTGGTGAGGTTCAGCAGCGCAGGGAGCTGTCTTTTTGATAGCCTGTTATATTACTTTCCTTTATATATATTTTTAAATTAAGTTTGTTTAATTGTGGCAAGCATTTCTTTTAGGGATTGTTGGTTTTTATTGTGATAGCTTTATTTAAGATTGTTTTGATTGCTGTCTTGGAAACTGCTTGGGGCCTCTTAGAGAAATAGAGGAAAGAAAGAATGTGACTGCATTTTTCCCCCCTATAAGGTGATTATTTCCTTCCCAGTTTCTCTGAGGGAAATGCAGAGATAACTATAACCTTCCGCTCTACCTCCTCCTGAAACAGGTGTTCACCTTTATCATCCATCCATCTGTCTATTATCTATTTATCCATCTATCTGTCTGTCTTTCTATCCATCTATCCACCTATCTGTCTATCTATGTCTATCTATCCATCTATCTATATCTATCTATGTCTGCCTCTCTATCATCTGTCTGTCTTGTTGCTCTCTGTCTATCCATCTATCTGTCTGTCTATCTATCCACCCATCTGTCTATCTGTTTATCTATCCATCTATCTATCTATGTCTATCTATCTATTTATATCTATCTATGTCTGTCTTTCTATCATCTGTCTGTCTGTCTCTCTGTCTATCCATCTATCTATCTATCTATCTATCTATCTATCTATCTATCTATCTATCTATCTATATCTATCCATCTATCTATATCTATCCATCTATCTGTCTCTCTATCTGTCCATCTCTATCCATTTATCTATCTGTATATCTATATCTATATGTGTCTCTGTCTATCATCTATGTCTATCTATCGATCTATCTATCCATCTCCATCCATCTATCCGTCTATCTATCTATCTATATCTATCATCCATTTATTTATCAACTATCTGTCTCTCCATCTATCTAGCTGTCTCACTATAACTATCTTTCTTTCTATCTTTCTTTCTATCTATATTACATGATGGTGAAGAGGCCTAGTCTCTAGAATATTCTAGATGAATATTCATGCTTTACAATTTTATCCTTTTAAGATGAACACATTCAGAAGAGCAAGGATCTGTGGCCTTCTCCCCACCTATGGAGTCAAAGTACCCTCCGTCCTTCCTCAGGCTGACCAACAACTCTGTTGACCTAAACTGGGCTTTGAGTGTGACCAATCTGAATTTGGCATCGGTCACCTCAACTTCAAATCACCACAGGTAATGGCTGATAAAGCCCAACCAATTCTCTGCACCCCGAGACTGCTCTTGAATGAGGTTGGAATGATTGGAAAAGTTCTTCTCAAGGCTGGAATAATTCAGAAGAACGTAAAGAGTCCATGGTCATGGGTGGAGAGCAAAATCAAGATGGAGGTTTTTAAGAAGAGATTGGACAACCATTTGACTGAAATGGTCTAAGGTTTCCTGCCTGAGCAGGGGGTTGGACTAGAAGACCTCCAGGATCCCTTCCAGCCAGAGGTGGTATTCAGCTGGTTCTGACCAGTTCTGGAGAACTGGTAGCTGAAATTTTGAGTAATTTAGAGAATCGGCAAATACCACCTCTGACCTACCACCTACTACCCATCTATTCTCTGCCTCCTGAGTCCCAGCTGATTGGCTGGGTCTTCTTTGGTTGCTCTGCACAGGAGAAAGGAGCTGGAAAGCAGGTTTGTGGGGTGCAGAGGGAATGGAGATTTTGCAGTAACCTTCCCTGGAGTGGAGTGGGAATGGAGATTTTGCAGTATCCTTCCCCTGCTATGCCCACCAAGCCATGCCTACCAAGCCACACCCACAGAACCAGTAGTAAAAAAAAATTGAATCCCACCACTGCTTCCAACTCTGCTATTCTAACGAAGTTATAAACTTATTATAAACCTTGCAATCAGCTGGTTTCTGGTCCCCCATTTACCAGAAACCAGCTGATTGCAAAGTTTATAATAAGGGAAGCCAAGCAGAGATTCTATCAATACTGCAAATTATTCTATAGCCAGAGGAGCTCTTCACCAACACAATTACTCTGGCTTTATTGTGGCGGGGGGCAGGGAAAAGAAGAGGGCAGAAAAAGGAGACTGATAGAAGCCACATATTTTGATCAGGAGAACTGAGCATCAGGCCAGTTTGAAATTCCAGTAGCACCATCTTTAATTGTCCACCGTCGTTCTCGCTCTTCTGGGCAGACGCGAAGTCCTTCAACCTTGGGAGCTAACTTAGGCCCTCGCGCCCGTTCTCACATCACCATGGCTGTGCACAAAGTAGAAATACCCGCAGCTCATTTGTCAGCACTTCTTTATTCCATCTGAAGCTGCCCACAATTCCCCGTTCAGTAGGCAAGAGAGGATTGCAATCGACAACTCCTACAGCTGTCTGGCCCGAGGTCACTTGAACACATTCCATCTTGTTCTGCTGGGAAAGCTTTGTTCTTTTTTTATGTGCGCTACCGTCAAAATGCCTTCAACTTCTGTTTCTGTGTTGCTTTTTTTTCTCTTCTTCTTCTTCCCCCATCTGTGCCTTGATCTACTGGATGTTTGCTGCAGAACTGAACAGAGGTGGGAGAAGGGGAAAATAACGAGAGAGAGAGAGAGAGAGAGAGAGAGAGAGAGAGAGAGAGAGAGAGAGAGAGAGAGAGAGAGAGAACGAGAACTTAGCATGATTCCAGTGATCTCTATTTTGTTTGAATGGTGGCTTGGAAACATTCTTTCTGGAGAGGAGGAGGAAAAAAATCTGCATAACCATTGCCTTATCAGAGATTACGATCAGGTAATCTGTCCACCTCCACCGAAAGACAAAAATGAACCCCCTGCTTCCAGAAGCATCTTGTCACCTTTGCAAATGCGGCCAAAGGGCATTTCTTGAGAGTCGTTTCAGATCTTCTAAAGCCTGCTGAGATAACCATTGCTCAGCGAACTTAAAGCTGTTACTGGATTGACTGAACTGGATTGGACATTGGTAAGGTTGGAGGCTGTGGAGAAGTCCCAATTTCTAGAAAGATAAGAGTCACAAAGGAAGAACTGTAGTGGAGGAGGAAGAGGAGGAGGAGGAAGGAGGAGGAGGAAGGAAGAAGAGAGGGAGGAGGAGGAGGGGGGAGGGGGAGGATATCCATTCAGTTGTGTCTGACTCTTGCCAATTCTATGGACCAATATCTTGCACTGCTTCTTTGAGTTATTCTATGCTCTGGCTGGTGTCACTTTGGATGGTGTCCAGCCACCATGATCTTTGGTAGCCTGGATTTCTTTTACTCTTCCAGATAGAATTGCCTTCTCCAGCAAATTCCCCAGCATGACATGGCCAAAGTAAGTGAGAGGCAGTTTTGCGATTTTGCCTTCATCACTGGCCAAAACTATCTAGGAACCATTTGCTCGTCTCAGCAGGTATCTCAAAGATATTCCAAATCAGAACATGGGTCCATTTAGCACACTTTTATTCATGACACCGATCAGCCATGGCTCCTCAGGATCTTTCCTCCCTTGGGTTGGAAATGCCAGGGATCCTCTCTGGAAGCTGTCCAGATCAGGTACCCTATTCCGAATCTACGGGACCTTCCCTTTCACAGATACAAGTGGGCATCAGGAAATGCTTTCAGGTGGAATGGTCAAACTGCAGGGATCCTGCGTTTCCCACTGGTCACCTTTGCTACTCACTACAAAGGGGACTGCAGCTGCAGAATTGAGCTGTAGGAGAATGTCAGCCATGGAAGCAGCAGGGGAGATGCAATTAGCAAAACTAGAAAGTAGTGAAGAACAAAAACTAGAAACCCTCCAAGAACAAAAACCCAGCAAAAGCTCACCAAGCAAAACCAACCTAGAACGAAGGAGGAATTTCCTGACAGCGAGAACAATCAACCAGTGGAGCAGCTTGTTTATTTTATTTGTCAAGCATGTATTAAATAATATGTATAAATATGAACATAACATATAAACGTATAAGTATAAGCAGGTATGAGTATATACATAGTAAATGAGTACAAATAAATGGGAACAGTAGGACAGGGACTGTAGGCACGCTGGTGCGCTTATGCATGCCCTCTTACAGACCTCTTAGGAATGGAGTGAGGTCCATGGTAGACAATTTAAGGTTAAAATTTTGGGGTTTTTTGAGGATGTAACAACAGAGTCAGGGAGTGAGTTTTAGGCATTGATCGCTCTCGTTGCGGAAGTCGTATTTTCTGCAATTGAGTTTGGAGGTGTTTACTTTGAGTTTGTATATATTGTTTGCCTGTGTGTTATTGCAGTTGAAGCTGAAGTAGTCACTGACAGGCAGGACGTTGTAGCAGACAATTGTGTGTGCTAGGCTTAGATCAGACTGTAGGTGGCATAGTTCTAGGTTGTCCAGGTCCAAAATTTCAAACCTGGTAGCATTCCATTCCACCATTCTTTCCTCCATTTCTTCTCCAACCCCATTCCCTCGTAGAAACTCTTTGGCTCCAAATCAGAGAAGGACCTTCCATGCCTTGAAACCTCATCTAGCAAACCACAACCGCCTCTTCAGTTACACACAGGGCTTTTGCACAAGTCAACTCTTACCCAATCCATTCGACCGAGGGCCTCATGAATATCCCCCTTCTGCAGTAACTCGCTGAAAATAACCATGCGGCTTATGAAACTATACCAGCCAGGATTTCATTATTTTATCTTATTATGCCAATCATTTTGCTAACCTCCTCACTTCCATGCAGCTTTGGGAGTGAGCTTTTGCAGTTTTTCAGCAGGGGATGCTCTCCCTGTGTTTTTTTTTTTAAATCTTTCTCTTTTTTCTTCTTCTTCTTTTCTTCTTTCTTTCCCTTCCATTCACTGTTCGCTTCTACTTGGTATGCAGCAGAAATCTCTCAACTAAAACCCTGTCATGCAAGCCGTTCCTTATTATTTGGAAATTAGCAATCTCTGAACTGTTTCTAAAACAAATTGTTTCCATTAGCGGAGCTCTTTCCAATGCCTTTTTCCAGCTCACGACTGTCCATATATGCGTGTGTGTGTGTGTGTGCATTAAAAAAATACTTCAAAGAGAAAGGGATTAGAAAAGGGAGCCAGGAAGGGTCATACCATTACTCTGTTCCTGATTGCACTGAATTTTCAGCCTCCAAGAAGTCACAAAAATTGTCATCTTTTTCGCACCCCCCAGGAAAACACCCTGAACCTTTTAATTTTAAAGGGAGGAGGGGATCAATTAAAGAAGAACATGAAGTGAAAAGGTAACCACAACCTCTTGACTCTTGGAAACAGTGTACCATGGTTTGGAAATAAAAAGGCTTTTCTTCCTACTAATAGTAAATTTTATCCTGAATTTCAGTCATATTTTACCAGTAGAAAGGTATAGGAAAGTTGACCTCTCTCCAAATTAAAATATTCTATATTCTTAATATTTTTTTAAAAGGCAGGATAGAATATTTCCCCAAAAGGAGAAGAGGAAAAAAAACCTTAACAAAGGCAGAAAGCAGATCCAGTCTTCCTCTCCCAGGAAAACAACTTCAAACAGAAACTTGAAGAGCCTTGGTCGTTAGGAATGGAGATTTTGTATCCATTCGGAAAGATTGGGCCAATCTAAGCAAAGAGACTCCAAATATGGAACACAATTAGGTAAGCCAAAGCTGATGAGATTAGCTCAGACAAACACCTAGGATTTGCATTTCTCCTTTTGCCTGTAGAGCCAGCCATGCCCCCTACATGACTCCCATAGGAATCTGGCAATAGCCATTAAAATATTGAAGGATACATTCTTACACAGGAACAAGCATCTAAATCACAAAGCCCCAAAGAATGAATGAATAGATAGATAGATAGATAGATAGATAGATAGATAGATAGATAGATAGATAGATAGATGGTAGACAGACAGACAGATAGATGATAGATAGATAGCTAGATAGCTAGATAGCTAGATAGCTAGATAGCTAGATAGCTAGATAGATAGATTGATAGATAGATAGATAGATAGATAGATAGATAGATAGATAGATAGAATAAAATTCTTTATTGGCCAAGTGTGATTGGACACAGAAGGAATTTGTCCTGGTGAATGTATAAAAACCCACCTACTCTCAATCCCCTTTTGTCAGCCACCCCAGAAACATGTTGCTGTCACTTTGTTTCCAGCAACCAAATAAACACAGACTTCCTTTCCTGCAGCCTGCTTCCATTTTATTTCCAGCGTCTTTCTTCCAGCTTGGAACCAGACCGGATTTTTCTTCCAACAGAGGTCAAGGCTGTAGAAATGAGACCCAGTGTGCTTGCTTGTTTCATATAATATTTTAGAAACACTGATCCTGGTTTAGTAGCTGCTTGGATTCTTTCCAAGCATGGTTTTTCACACATTCCCTTTTAGCAAGATTTATTGAGAAGAACAGGCTACTTAACATTTATACAGCATACAGAATGTTGGACTCCTTTGTTGCAAGAAATCCAGCCACTGAACCATTTCTCATTTAGAACAATATACAATATCCTCCTGTACCTTTTTCTGTCAGAAACCTACTGTTATATTCAGGTAAGCTCAGGTGACATGTTCCTAAAGTGGATACATTCTGAATGGTCTCTAATTTGTTCCAGGAAAACTTAAGTTCACTGAAAGTGTCAAGATTGACTAGCTACCGTCCTTCTCCAGGAGTTGAAAAAGATTTTGCCTGAGATTTTGTGAGCAGATAATAAATTTGTACACAATCAGACTTTCTCAGGGTATGGTGGTAGGACAGGACCAGAGGAGATATTCAGGAGGTTCTGACAGGTTCTGGAAAACCGGTAGCAGAAATTTTGAGTAGTTCGGAGAACCGGCAAATACCACCTCTAACTGGCCCCACCCTGATCTATTCTCTGCCTCCTGAGTCTTCTTTGGTTGTCCTGCATAGGAGAACAGACCTGGAAAGCAGGTTGGTGGGGTGAGGAGGGAATGGGATTGTGCAGTACCTTTCCCCTGGAGCGGGGTGGGAATGGAGATTTTACAGTATCCTTCCCCTGCCATGCCCACCAAGCCATGCCATGCCCACCAAGCCACACCACACCCACCAAGCCATTCCCACAGAACCGGTAGTAAAAAAAAAAAAAAAGCTTAAGTACCACATCTGGACAGGACTCCTGAATTTTCAGATACCGAGATTCTGTAAATGGAAATCCACCCTGACAAATTTTCATCTGTTTCAGCGTCTTCTGGATAGAAGTGACCTCAAGGTCTGTAGAGATAGATTCTCAGTCATCCCTGTCATGGTTGTCCCAAAGGTGCTTTTTCTGGAGGCAACTGGACTTTCTTGTTTGTTCCTTGAAGACATTTTGCTTCTCATCCAAGAAGTTTCTTCCTCTCTAACAAGATTGTGGGGAATGGAAGGATTTATATTCCTTGCAGACCGCTGGTCATTTGCATCCTTTTAGAGGGTCGTTGAGGCCACTTGGAGATTTATCTGTGTCTCAGGGTCACCTGAGTAATGCAAATGGGTCCTGTGGTCTGCAATTTTCCCCCCCTCTGAATAGAGTAGAATAGAATTCTTTATTGGCCAAGTGTGATTGGACGGACAAGGAATTTGTCTTGGTGCAAATGCTCTCAGTGGAAATCCATTCCTACTTCCACACCATTCAAAGGGTGTTCATCCCAAATTGTATAGCTCGAAGTCTGTAGAGATTCTCAGTCTTCAAAGAAAAAACAAGGAAGTCCAGTTGCTTCCAGAAAAAGGGACAAGTGGATCTCAAGATTTTGTTTTCAACGTCTACAGAAATTCTCAGTCATCCAGGCCATGGTTGTCCCAAAGATGCTTTTTCAAATGGCAGTTGGACTTTCTTTGTTCTCCCTTGAAGACATTTCATTTCTCATCCAAGAAGCTTTTCATTCAGCAAAATGTCTTCAAGGAAAAACAAAGAAAGTCCAGTTGTCTTTTGAAAATTGGATTTTTTTTTCTTCCTGATGCTTACCTAAAATTAGTGCCCAAAATTATATCATATGGAAAATGGTCTTTCATAGACTGATTGTTATGGAAAGATCACAGATTAGTAATATTCAATAAAGTCTAAAACTATTGGTACTGAAAGGGAATCACAGCTACAATCTACAGAACTGGGGAGAGGTGAGATCGTAATGATCAACTCTAGTTTAAGTTGGTATTTGGAGGGTGAGAAATAAATATCTAACTCAATTCTTGACAACGGATCTTCAGAATTCTAAACTGACCTTCAATTGTGAAGAACCTTTTAAGTGGATCAGATTTGATAACATTCAATCTTCTGAGTTGAAAAAGCAAGCCAATCAACAAGTGTTGAGCTGTGCCACATATGTCTAGGAGAAGTAATCTGTCTCAAAGTATTGTTGAGACAGATGACATCACCAATATAATATCCGAGAGCCATTATTCTGTGACATAAAATCTCCCACCATCTTTCCCTTATATAAGATGAAGTTTCCTTCAAGTCAAGGTCAGTGCCCTGAGATTTTTATGAGCGTGGCCTTGCCACCATACCAAAGTGATTTGCTATTACTTTTTTCCTGAGGATATTTTATGTCGAGAACTTTGTGGAATCTCCTTTATTTATTTGATTTATTTGATGTATTTGATTTATTTGATTTGTCAATCGCTTACAAGATAATAGGTATAAGTATAAATAGTTATGAATACATGAAATGGGTACATATAAGAAAAATAAAAGAAACAATAGGACAGGGACGGTAGGCACATTGGTGCGCTTATGCACGCCCTCTACAGACCTCTTAGGAAAGGAGTGAGGTCAATAGTAGACAGTCTAAGGTTAAAGTTTTTGGGGTTTGGGGAAGAAACCACAGAGTTCCTGCTTGCACAAAGTTCTTAACAAACAAACAACAAAACCTGGAAGAAAAACTGGTGTGACATTTGATGCACATCTTCTTAAAGCTACCGGTGACCTGGTGGCTTCCAGGTTTGTGGAACTACAAGTGCCAGATTCTCCAAAGCATCTGAAGGCAAGGCAAGAAACAATGGGTGGAAACTCATCAAGAAGAGAAGCAGGAGAAAACTAAGGAGAAAATTCCTGACAGTTAGAATGGAAGGGAAGGGAATGGAATGGAATGGAACAGAATAAAATAGAAGAGAAGAGAATATTGGAATGAAGAATGGGATAGAATAGAATAGGATAGGATAAAACAGAACAGAATAATTTATTGGCCAAGTGTGATTTGACATACAAGGAATTTGTCTCCAGTGCAGAAACTCTCAGTGAATAAAGAACAAAGTAATACGATCATAAGATAGCAATAGGAAGAGGTAATGGGAAAGATGAGAAGGATAATAGTTGTACAGACCTACTACATGGGGTAAATATCCTTAGGCATAAGGCAGTAATTTGGGAATTAGGTGTTCAGCAGAGTCCTTGTGTCTAGTTGTTTTGATATGCAGTGTCCGGAGGGGAGGAGTTGAAACAATTTATGTCCAGGATGTGAGGAGTCTGTAGATATTATCTCAGCCCTCTTTCTGGTCCGTGCAGCATACGGGTCCTCAATGGAAGGCAGGCTGGTTGCAATTATTTTTTTTCAGCAGTCCTTACCATCCATTGCAGTCTGTGTCTGTCCTCTTTGGTTGCTGTATGAAACCAGACAGTTATAGAACTACTGCATGGTACTTGCTAACTGAAGACTGTCTCTATGGTTCTTGGCAATATCCCCATCACTCTTGCATCTGTCTGCCTGCCAACTAGACCTTGCCAATTTTATAATTGTGTAATTATAATTATTGGGGGGTTTAGGTATCTAGGAATTAACAACTGAATTCAGTTGGCATTGTTGACTGTTGACTTTTGCTGATGTTTCGACTGAGCATTGTTTTCTGAACTCACCTAGAAGAAAAGAAGAGTCAGATCATATTATATCAATCAATCAATCAATCAATCAATCAATCAGAATAGAGCTGGAAGGGACCTTGGAGGTCTTCTAATCCAACCCCCTGCTTAGGCAAGAAACCCTACACCACTTCAGACAAATGGTTATCCAACATCTTTTTAAAAACTTCCAGTCTTGGAGTATTTACAACTTCTGGAGGCAAGTTGTTCCACTGATTAATTGTTCTATTCTTCATTCCATTCCTATTCCTATTTTATTCTGTTCTATTCTGTTCATTCTATTCTTCATTCCAATATCTATTCTTCATTCCAATATCTATTCTATTCTATTCTATTCTATTCTATTCTATTCTATTCTATATTCTATTCTATATTCCATTCTATTATTTCTATTCTGTTCTATTCTGTTCTATTCTGTTCTATTCTGTTCTATTCTATTCTGTTCTGTTCTGTTCTGTTCTGTTCTATTCTATTCTATTATATTCTCTATGCATGATTTAAGCCCAGAACAGGAAAAGAACATAAGAAACAAATTCAAACTACCTCCATCTTAAATCTCTTGAGTATAAGAGGGAAAGTAGGAAAACACGTCAGCCTTTCAAAGATTGTGTTACTACGGCCTACAGTATATCAATAATAAAGTTGAGTTCCAGCTATTCTTGTAAAATTTATTTCCCTGACCTGCTTCACCTCAAAGGATTGGCAGGCATTGTGAAAAACTTCTCCCAGGCCCTGAAGATTAAGATATTAGTTAGGGTCATTCTTGGGATTAAGAATGTGCTCTATCGTCAATTGATTTGATCCATTTCTCTTCCAGCGCGGCTCTTTACCAAAAATCCCTGCACCTCCAGCCATGAATGCTCAGCACATTGTTCACTGGGTTGAATAATCAGACTAAAGCTGCAATATGATGACAAATTCCATTTAGCCAAGAGTTGTTCCTTTTTATAACCAACGCTGTCAATTCCCATAACAATCTAATTCTTCACTAAGATTCAACACGCTATTTACTGCAGCCTTGTTCTCTTCATGCTACCCTGATCTTCATATTAATGTTTGCATTTCTGGGTGGTTACTACCATGCTGGCAGCTCCGAACTGGAAATGGCCTTTTATTAAAAGGAGACCCTCTTACCTCCCTTCTCCACCCAGATTGGGTTTAATATTCTTTATAACACAGGAGGTAGAACTTAGCTGCCCGATGGGTCCATCCTGAATTATAATTTTGTACAGATGGCCACTTACCGTGCATGTAGCCACCCAGCTGGTTACCTGAAAGGATATTGGCTACCTTTTAATCACTCCTGGATTCAGAACAATTGGCAGAAGGCCACCGAAACCTATGCTGAAAAGCCCCAATTAGCTTAGACTTGTTTTTCCTCTCCCAAATCTCCTCCAAGGCATACTCACCACACTGCTCTTTCCAAAACTTGTATCTTCTATCCGTGCTGGAATATCTGCTTTAATACCCAACTAGCACAGGCTGCATTGCCGAAGCTGTTTGAGATCTGGAAACAATCCAATTAATGAAAACAAAGGCATTCCTTGCTAGTCCTCCTTAAGATATAGAATAGAATAGAATAGAATAGAATAGAATAGAATAGAATAGAATAGAATAGAATAGAATAGAATAGAATATTGGAATGGAATGGAATGGAATGGAATAGAATAGAATAGAATAGAATAGAATAGAATAGAATATTGAAATGGAATGGAATGGAATGGAATGGAATAGAATAGAATAGAATAGAATAGAATAGAATAGAATAGAATAGAATAGAATAGAATAGAATAGAATAGAATAGAATAGAATAAGGAATGGAATAAGGAATGGAATAAGGAATGGAATAAGGAATGGAATGGAATAGAATATAGAATAGAATAGAATAGAATAGAATAGAATAGAATAGAATAGAATAGAATAGAATAAGGAATGGAATAAGGAATGGAATAAGGAATGGAATGGAATAGAATATAGAAAGGAATAGAATAGAATAGAATAGAATAGAATAGAATAGAATAGAATAGAATAGAATAGAATAGAATAGAATAGAATAGAATAGCAATAGCACTTAGACTTATATAGCACTTCACAGTGCTTTACAGCCCTTTCTAAGCAGTTTACAGAGTCAGCATCTTTCCCCCAATAACCTTGGTCCTCATTTTACCAACCTCAGAAAGATGGAAGGCTGAGTCAAGCTTGAACTGGTCACAATCGAACTCCTGACAGTGGGAATGGTTTTTATAGCCATAGCATTAGCACTTAGACTTAGATACCGCTTCAGAGTGCTTTCTAAGTGGTTTACAGAGTCAGCCTCTTTTCCCCAACACTGACTCCTCATTTTACCCACCTCAGAAGGATGGAAGGCTGAATCAACCTTCAGCCGGTGAGAATCGAACTGCTGGCCGTGGGCAGAATTAGCCTGCAATACTGCATTCCAACCACTGCGCCACCAGCAGTAGAGAGAAATATTCTAACCCAATGTATCTGGAAGGCCTCAACATGAAAACACAGCTGTTAACTCTTTCTCGTAGCCCTGATTTGCAACGGAGAGTTTCTGTATCCCTTGGGTTTTTCCTCCCTTACCGTTCTCGCTAACAAGTTGACATGTTCCCAAGGTAGCTGCGCTTTTTGTCCCAGTGCTACACCTCAGGCAATCCACCGAGCTGCAGTAACTACTAATTTACCTCAACTGAATTACCTCCAGCTGCCGATTAGATTTAGCAGCACTACTCAGAGGTCAAAGCCACAGCTGCTACAGCAACCAGGATGGAAGCTACGCACCAACCTTTACCGTCTCTTCGGCTGCTCTAAAAAACCACTTCGTGCAATGAGTTTTGTTTGTCTCTCCGGATGCGTTCGGCTGCCGAGTTGGAAAAAAAAGCCAGGCTTATGATTCATTTCGGAGTTCTAATGATGAGCAAACACAATATGAATGAGGTTAATTTTGCTGCTGTTCCACCACTGGCACTGCGACAAGTGGATGGAAGTAAGGGAAAGAAAGAATTTATTTCCGCAGAATTTCTGCAATCATAAAGAGAGCGAGGGTTTGGAGTAGGGAGGGAAGACACCGGGTTCTCGGAGGTGTTGAGGGGCTTCTGTAAGGTTAAACAAAGAGGCTCTCAGACAACATTTACAATATCAGGATAGAGCTGGAAGGGACCTTAGAGGTCTTCTAGTCCAACCCCCCAGCTCAAAACATGAGACCTCCATAACATTTCAAACAGATGGGACAAAACTGTCTGAGTATGGGCATCATTGTATTAATTCACTTGTAGGATCAATAACAGAATAATAGAGTTGGAAGGAATAATAAATAATACTATTTTAAAGGAAAAAGATTTTACACAATGGATGGAGAAAGAATTGGCCTTTTTCTTTAGAGAAAATAAAAAAGAAGATACTTCAATTCAGAACGTCTGGGATACAATGAAGGCATATGCTAGAGGCTTGATAATAGACTATATAAGGAAAAGGAATATTAGGAAAAGGCAAGCCACTAAAGTTTTAGAAGATGAGCACAAAAGATTTGAAAAAGAACTACAGAAAACGCCACAGAAAAAAGACATTAAACTAAAATTGGACATAATCAAACATAAAATGGGTCAAATAGAGAAAGAAGAATTGGCACAGAAAATTAGAAGTGCTAAACAGAACTACTTTGAAGAAGGACTTTTATTTACGTTTTGGATTTTGTTACGTTTGTGTTACACTCTGGGTCATCACATCATCCCTGTTTATTAGAGTAGACATATCCAGCTCCAGCAAATGTTCTTTACATGTTTTAGCCTGCAGTCCTCTAATCATCTTGGTTGCTCTTCTCTGTACTGTTTCCAAAGTATCTTTTTTTTTTAATATTGTGGCAACCAAAATTAGATGCAATATTCCAGATATGATCTTACCAATTGCTCCTAAGTAGTAATATTGGTTGCCTGCAATAAAGATATGTATTCTGTCTATATTGTTGGCTTTGCATATTTGACCCTGCCTTATTTCTAGATTAATTGGAGTTATTTTCAGCTTCTCCTCCAAACTTACATTGATGTATTATTCCTATTCAAATCTGAAAGTCTAGCGTCCAGATTTGAATAGGAATAAAAAATGTGTGTTTTCCCTCCAAAAGCATTCAGAGACTTTTTTTTGATTTATGGAAATTAGAATGATGGTTTTTTGGAAAGATCAAAAATGGTGGACATCTAAACTCTCGCTTCCATGGTAGTTCAAGACACTCAGATCAGCTCACTGATTACAAAGTCATCAATAAAGGAGAATATTTGCCAGTCACTGATGTTGTACCTAGTTTGGGTAATGAAATGTCTGCAAGAAAATCACCACTCTCAGAGAGGACCAAGGACCCCACAGTCCTCCTCCTCCTCCTCTGCAAACCACAGATTTCTTCTAGAACTGATAATGTTCCTAAGTTGAGTAATGAAACATCTGCAAGAAAATCACCACTCTCAGAGAGGACCAAGGACCCCAGAATCCTCCTAATTCTCATCCTTTTCTCTGCAAACCCCAGATGTTTTTAGCACTGATGATGTTCCCTAGTTGGATAATGAAATATCTGCAAGAAAACAACCAAGCTCAGAGATCCCTGAAGATCCTACAGTCCTCTTCCTCCTCCTTCTCCTTCTCCTCCTCCTCCTCCTCCTCCTCCTCCTCCTCCTCCTCCTCCTCCTCCTCCTCTTCTTCTTCTTCTTCTTCTTCTTCTTCTTCTTCTTCTTCTTCTTCTTCTTTCTTCTTTCTTCTTTCTTCTTTCTTCTTTCTTCTTTCTTCTTTCTTCTTCTCCTCCTCCTCTTCCTCCTCCTTCTCTTCTCCTCCTCTTTTTCTTCTTCTTCTCCTCTTCTTCCTCTTCCTCTCCTCCTCCTCCTCCTCTCCTCCTCCTCTTCTTCTTTTGTCTCCTCCTCCTCCTCCTCTCTGCAACTCCCTCCTCCCTTCTAGCATTGATGATGTTCTGTGGTTGGGTAATGAAACATCTGCCAGAAAACAACCAAGCTCAGAGAGCATCAAGGACCCCTCATTATAAAGTCAATTTTTCTCACTTGAGCTGGTAGTGACTTCCCAGATACTTCCCTGCTGTCCTTCTGAAGACCCAATAGAAGTGGTTTGCTGGTGTCTCCTATTGGTTGGTCTTCTTTTTGGGGTAAATTTTCCAACCTCGACCACAGCATTGATACTCTGGAGATGTCCAGTCCGAGAAGTGCCCAGCCAATCCTGGTTTAACTTTGGAGCAGCACACAACCCTGTTCAGCTTCCAAGCCTACGTAGACAACATCAGCTGAGTTCTGCCACCTGCTGGAAAGACACCACATAGATCCTGAGCGTGTATTAGGCAGGTTATGGGTTTTAGCTATAACTTGTTCTGGGGCCCTGCCAAGATTGAGCAAGTGTTTATCAAGATGCAGAGAGTGAAAGAGAGAACCAATCAAGCCATTGTTTAAGTTCTAGGGCAGTCTTTCATGTGTAAGGCCCTGCTGAGGTGACTCTGCCATAATTGGCTCCCTCCCTGTCCAACTAAAATTTATGCACTGTGTTTGCCTTCCATAGATAGATAGATGATAGATAGATAGATAGATAGATAGATAGATAGATAGATAGATAGATAGATAGATAGATAGATAGATATAGATATAGATATAGATATAGATATAGATATAGATATAGATATAGATATAGATATAGATATAGATATAGATATAGATATAGATATAGATATAGATATACCTTTCATCTATCTATCACCCTATCTCTATCTACCTATTATCCTATCTATCTTCTATCTCTCTTTCTCTCTATTTATCTATCATCTATATATAATCTATCATCCTGTCTATCATCTCTCTAACTCTCTATCTATACCTGTATCTCTCTATCATATCTATCTATCTATCTATCTATCTATCTATCTATCTATCTATCTATCTATCTATCTATCTATCTATCTATCATCTATCGCTAGCTAGCTCTCTAGCTCTATATCTATTTATCTATCATCTATCATCCTATCTGTCTTCTATCATCCTATCTGTCTCTCTATCATCTATCTACATCTACTGTATCTATCTATCTATCTACCTATCTATCTATCTCTATCATCTATTTATCATCTATGTATCTATCTATGACAAAAGGTATTGAATTTCATTTTTCCTGTTGTCCATGGGGGCCACAGAGTTCATGGACAAGGATGGAGCTTTCTGGCCTCCAATTAAAGTAGGTGGAGAAGGTATAATGCAACCCAACATGGTTATATGTTATATGTTTACAATAATCAGTTAAGAACTTAACATTTCAGCCACAATGCTAAGCATGGTTATCTTTGTGGCTTCAATAGTTACAACAAACACCCATCTTCTGGATGAGCTGAGGGTTCACCCCAAAAAATTAAAATTTGTTTTGATTTCTTTTTGTTGCTACTAACAGATGGAAGCTTATCGAAGAGAGATCCAATCTAGAACTAAGAAATCTCATCACAGTGAGAACAATTAATCGGTGGAACAACTTGCCTCCAGAAGTTGTGAATGCTCCAACACTGGAAGATTTGAAGAAGAGATTGGATAACCCTTTGTCTGAAATGGTGTAGGGTTTCCTGGCTAGGCAGGGGATTGGACTAGAAGACCTCCAAGGTCCCTTGCAATTATCTTATTCTGTGTTCCACATTTTTAAAAAGGAGAGCTGTGGTGAAATTATTGCTGGATTAGAGGTGTCAGGACAGAAAAATCCAAGGTGTGGATTTCTCTCCACACCAACCTGATCCTGGGTTTTGGGGGGAGTTTTTTTATTGCAGAATTTGGGCACAGATGTTTCCATGTCAGCGAACGTACAGCTTGTGCCGGTGTTCGCTTCAAAATCTCTAATGAGGCTTCCAAACACTTTGAGTCACTCTGGGGCCACTTCACCATCTCCTCCCCACTTCAGCTCCAATCTGGCGCTCGAGTAGAAGACTTTCAAGCCAGTTTGTGAGAAAATTACTTGTGGAGAAGGAAGCGCCTGATGTTGGAGCCGCACTGCATGCCATCCTGAAATTCCTCCACACTAAAACAAAAACAAAAAAACAAAACAAAATGAAATTAGCAAAATAAATATTGTTCTTGGTTTTGGGGGGTTTTTTTGGTCAGTTTCCAACAAGCCAAAAGGCTTGCCTGCTCTTTCCCACAGCAGGCATAGTTTCTTTTTTTCCTGATTCAGGACTACTCTAATTGTAAGTCTTCGGCTTGATATCAAGACCTCCTACAGCCTAGGTTTTCTAATAAGTCTATCCCAGATCTTTCTTGTGCTCTTGCTCTTATGGCCTGCAAATGTACCTCTGCAGCAGAACTGGGTGTGAAAAAGATAACGGAATAGCAGAATTGGAAGGAACCTTGGAGGTCTTCTAGTCCAACCCCTGTGTTCAGGCAGGAAACCCTAGGCTGTCCAGTCTATTCTTGAAAACCTCCAGTGATGGAGCACCCATGACTTCCAAAGGCAAACCATTCCACTGATTTATTGTTCTAGCTGTCAAGAAGTTTCTCCTTGATTCCATGTTGATTCTCTCCTTGATGAGTTTCCATTCATTTCTTCTGGTCCTGCCTTCAGGTGCTTTTGAGAATAGGTTGACCTCCTTTTCTTTATGGCAGCCCCTCAAATATTGGAAGACTGCTCTCATGTCTCCCCTAGTCTTTCTTTTCACTAGAGTAAACAACGCTAATTATATACCCAATGCCATATTTAATGTTGTTTCTTTAAGAGAATGCTGTAATTGTGATTGGCTGAGGTTCCTCCAATGGCCATAAGATGGAGCCAGAAACCTGATTTGTTCTCCTTGCATTTCCTGTTTTGCCGTATTGCCTTCGTTCTACTTGGATTGCTGTGAGTCTTGCAACTGTTAGCAAACTCTGTTTACTAAACTTTGTTTATGATACTTGACTTCGTTTTTGGATTCTCCCTGGACTAATATTAACTGCTTTAACCATGTATGATTTGGACTGTTTGTTGGACTTTGTTTACCCGTTTACTGGAAGTAAAGCCTACATTTTACTATTCGGTGTATCTGTATGCTGGCTGTGTGTTATTCAACATCACTCTCACTACATTTCCCTGAGTGCACTCATTCTCCTAACGGGGAATACCTCAACAATAGCCCAGGTACTTGAGACAAATATAATATACAATAGATGTACCACAACACTCTAGATGTTGACTGCTGGAGAAGATATGTTCAGATCGTTTTCATTTCCTTCTTATCTCTTATTGTATCTTTGAATGTCCCAAGAATGGACATTTTTTTTTGTCCCATGTCTATGGAGATTCTCAGTCATCCAATCACGATTGTCCCAAAAGAATGCCCCATGCTTTCTCAAAAGGCAACTGGACTTTGTTTTTCTTAAAGACATTTCACTTCTCATCCAAGGAGCTTCTTCAGTTCTGATGAAACATCTTCAAGGAAAACAAAGTCCAGTTGCTTTTTGAAAAAGCGCCTTGGGGACAATCATGACCTGGATGACTGAGAATCTCCATAGACATGTCTCTTTAAATGGTGTATAAATATAGTTTATTTCTGTGTGTCTATATTAGCTGATTTGTTTCAATGTCTTCTAGGAATTCCCTAACCTTTTTGGATTTACCTTGGTCTAGAATGCTCACAGTTTCCCAGTTGTGTTATGGTTGAGTCTGTCCATGGGTTGTGACATTAAGGAGTTTTCTCCATGTCTCCTGACTGATAGTTGATGTTCATGGATACCTTCTACTATCTGTCTGGCCTACATAATGGCTGTTAAACCCTGTGTGTTGTAGATAACTCCTTACTTAAGATATTTAGGAGAACTTGACTTCCAATTTGCCATTATTTTTGCTAATGAGAATATCCAGGGAAATTAATACATTTTTCTTCTTTTCTTCCTCCCTTGAGAATGTTATTCCTTTGAAGCCATTGTTGATAATTTAATGTCTCTTCTCTAGTTGTTCTTTTATTTTTGTTGTGACAAAGGTGTCAACCACGTACCAGATCCATACTCCTGTTTATATGTGTGGGATGCTATAGTTTCCAGACATTGTATTACAGTCTCTGTGCTAGTACTGAATCTACGTATGTCAAGAGTACTCTGACAGGGAACAAAACCATAATTTAATTTTTCTTCTATTTTTAGTTTTTTTGATTTTCTAGAGGCAAAGAGGGAGCAAATCCCGCACTTGCTTGCACTGATCACATCGCTGGGTTGAGTAATGAAACATATTGGCAAGCAAGCGACTAAGCTCCGGGAGCACCAAGGATGTCACATTTCCACACTGTGGTGGATGAAAAGTGAAAGGCATGTAAAACTTTCTTTGGGAGAAGGGAGGGGCAAAGCCTTTTCCCTCAGGATCTGTTTCACCAGATGGTGAGATGCCTCAGAGGGATGGGATAAGATGTTTTAGAATAGAATAGAATAGAATAGAATAGAATAGAATAGAATAGAATAGAAGAGAAGAGAAGAGAAGAGAAGAGAAGAGAAGAGAAGAGAAGAGAAGAGAAGAGAAGAGAAATCCTCAATGGATTTCTTCCACAGCCCAGTTACCTGAGACAAATACAATATACAAAATTATGGACCTCGCCTCTGAGATAAGAACTCTTCTTAGAGCTTTTTCAGAAACAACTAACATGTGAAATATTAATGCCACTGTATACAACCTTAGTAAGACCAATCTGGAGTACTGCATCCAGTTCTGGCCACCACATTACAAAAGAGATGTTGAGATTTTGGAAAAAGTGCTAAGAAGAGCACTTATTTTGCTAAGATGATTAAGAGCCTGGGGACTAAATCACATGAAGCATGGTTGCAGGATTTGGGTATGGCTGGTCTAGAGAAAAGAAGGACTAGGGGTGACAGGAGAGCAGTCTTCCAGCATTTGAGGGGCTGTCGTAAAGAAGAGGGGGGGGTCAATATATTTTCCCAAGCACCAGAAGGCAAGACAAGAAACAATGGATGGAAAATAATCAAGGAGAGAACCAACCTGGAACTGAGGAGAAATTTTCTGACAGTGAGAACAATCAACTAATGGAATAGCTTGCCTTCAGAAGTTATGGATCACTGGAGGTTTTTAAGAAGAGACTGGACAGTCACTTGTCTCAAAATGTATAGGGTCGCCTGTTTGAGCAGGGGATTGGACTAGAAGACCTCTGAGATCTCTTCCAGCTCTATTCTGGTTGGTTGGTTGGTTGGTTGGTTGGTTGGTTGGTTGGTTGGTTGGTTGATTGTTGGTTGGTTGGTTGGTTGGTTGGTTGGTTGGTTGATTAATGTAGTATGATCTGGCTCTTCTTTTCTTATACAACTATTAAGTCATAAAGATATCTAAGCTCTCAATAATTATAATTACACAATTATAAAATAAGCAAGATGTGGCTGGCAGACAGACAGATGCAAGAGTGATTGTCAAGAACCACAGGGACAGTCTTCAATTAGCAAGTACCAGAGAGTAGTTCTAATTGTATAGGGTCTCCTGCTTGAGTAGGGGAGTGGACTAAAATACCTCCAATGTCCCTTCCAGCTCTATTTCTGATTGAAACAGAGATCCACCTTGGAGCAAGGAATATGTTTACATCTGATCTCTCTCTTTCTCACACTAGCCAAACAAAAAAACCACCCTCTCCAAACCAACCAACCAGGAATTATAAGCCAACATGGCTTGGAAGAATGAATTCCCAGCCATTCAGCAATGGAGCTGCCTCCTTTTCTTGTCTCACTAGCCTTTGAATTGAACAGTTTCCCCTACCATCTGGCAAAGGTGGAGGTCAGACAGATAAAACCTCCCATTGCCCTGAAGAATTGTTAACCGACACATGAGCATCCATTCAAAGCCCTCATAAAACTCTTGTAAAAGACAGTTGAAAAGAGAAGTTGACTTCAGAAAAGAAATCTGTTATCCACCATGGCCCTTCCAGTTCATTGTGCAAAGAAAAAGAAGGTTGCTTGGAATTCTCTCTTGGCAATCTCTCCTCTGACAGTTCCCCAATGGTTTTCTCGTGAAGATATCAGTGAGAAGGAGGTTTGGGTCTAAAACTTTCAAAGCTGAATCCCATTACATCAGCCACAAAAGCCAATGCAGTCCTAGGCGGTATCAAATTAATGTGAAGTGTTAATACCACTTTCTAATGCCTTGGTAAGGCCACACTTGGAATACTCCATTCAGTTTTGGACACCACAATGTAAAAAAGATGTTGAGACTCTGGAAAGAGTGCAGAGAAGAGCAACAAAAATGATTAAGGGACCAGAAGCTAAAATATACAAAGAACAGTTGTAGCGGACTAGGGGGTGACATGATAGCAGTCTTCCAGTATTTGAGGGGCTGCCCCAAAGAAGAGGGGGTCAAGCTATTCTCCAAAGCACCTGAAGGCAAGACAAGAAGCAATGGATGGAAACTAGTCAAGGAGAGAAGCAACCTAAAACTAAGAAGAAATTAAGCACCCTAGAACTAAGAAGAAATTTCCTGACAGTTAGAACAATGAATCAGTGGAACAACTTGCCTCCAGAAGTTGTGAATGATTCAACACTGGAGGTTTTAAAGAAAAGCTTGGAAAACTATTTGTCTGAAATGGTATAGGGCTTCCTGCCTGAGCAAGAGGCTGGACTAGAAGAGCTTCAGGATCCCTTCCAACTCTGTTATGCTGATAACAGAGGGATAGCATCAAGATCACGAGAAGTGATAATCCTACTTTATGCTGAGCTAGTGAGACCCTACTTAGAACATTGCATCCAGTTCTGATCACCACAGTAAAAAAAAAAAAAAGATTCTCAGACCCTAGAAAGATAAGAGCAATAAAAATGATAAATTGTCTGGAGACTGAACCATGTTAATTAAACATAGTTCTGCAAATGTGTTCTTTGCCACAACTGTCACCTGAGACCGCAGTGGAAGTTGTGGTCTGAAGAACACTCTAAGTAACAGCTCTGTTCCTCTGTTGCTTAGGAAGAGCTCAACCCCATCCAGAAGGTGCTGGATCTTCATTCAGAGTTTTTGCAGCGTGAATTCAGCTTCAGAAAAAATAAACACAGAGGGCTGGTGCTTCATTTAATGTCTTTATAAACACAATAAGTAGATTTTACAAACCAGTTGTAGAGTTCTCCGACTCAGACAGAAATGTAGACATGTTACGAAGAAAGCGGAGCCTCCTTGTTGACGGACCGTAGATCGCGACTCTCTGCGGCTATGGTCCGTGCTCTTTCGTTGGAGAGCCCCAATTATTACGATTAGGGGCTGAAGCTGCCTTGGAGGGGGCGGCGGAGTAAGGGGAAGCCGCAAGCCAGGTTGAGGTGAGCCGCATCTTCCCCCCTGGGCTTGGTCTTTTTCCCCCTGAAGATGACTGCAGCGGTGGTTTAAAATGGCCACCTCGAAGAGGACGACTCAGCTGGATTAAGATTTGTGCAGGAGGGAAGAAAGAGGTAGATAACATCTGAACCAGGACAACTGGGCAATACAACTAAACAAAAGTACCCCAGGATTAAGGTAACATGGAATTTTTAAGAAAAGAAAAGTGAACGGCAAAATTACAAAGGGACAGAGAAAAAAAAAGAAAATATTTTTGACAGCTAAGCTTCGAACTGGGAAAGGAAGAAGCTGGAACTAAAGATTTAACTAAATTGGACTAAAATATTTTGGAAATAAACAGGCATAAAATAAAGCTGGACTTAAGATTGTCAAATAATAATAATAATAAAGTTTACAAATTGGAGACTGGACTGTGCTGGAATATTGAGGTTTGAAAAACTCTAAATAAAAAAATAGGGGGGAAAGATGAAGACTTTGTATAATGGAGAGTGTCACCTTTTGGCAAAAACTTGAGCTCAAACAAAAGGGAAAGCATCCTGTTTCTGAATGAACCTCCGCGCAGACCCTGTACTTACCTGCATCGAAAATGGGCCGCGTGGAGATTCCTGGGATGGGTGGGGTGGGCGGGGCCAGCGGCCAGTTCAAATACTGGTTCGGCAAACCAGATGCAACCAGTAGAATCCCATCCCTGGAGTAGACGGACATAATAATTGTCTTCCAATACTTGAGGCACTGCCACGGGGAAGAGGAGGTTAAATTAACTTGGATAATCACAAACCTTGCCCAAACTGTACGAGACTGCCAAGAATCACAGATAAGAAATATTTCACAACACAAGAGTCTTCAAATACCAACTTAAGATACTGTAATGTCCACGAAGCTGGAGTTTCAAAACGTCTTTGCTTCCTGCAAAGAACATTCGCTTCACAGCTGGCTTTTATCTTCTTGAGGGAGGGGCCATTACCTTGCAGCCTTATTCCCGAGTTGCCTGTGCTGCTGCAGCTGCTCTTTCTGCGAGCAATCCTTGCGCACAGGCGCACTTGGCACAGGCTCCTCGGGAACCTCCTCATCGCTGTTGCCAGCCCCCACAATCTCTGAAGGCAGCAGTCCACTCCCTGATGGTCCTGGTCCCTCATCTGAGTCCTCGCTCTCCTCAGCCGTCCGCACCTGCTGCCGGCTAATCACAACACTTCGTTCCAGCCCTATGAGTCTATCAACTTCTATATGCACTTGAATTGGGGGTGGGAGTGAATATCAGGTGGGTTTGCACTCACCCTTAAAACACTGACAGACTGGTGTCGCCATGTTGAGTGTGTCTGTCTGTGTGTGTGCCTGTGTTTATTTCCAGAGTTTCTTCCAAAATGCTTCAGAAAAATCATGAAATTAGTCTTCTAGGAGTGGGGGGAAACCCTTGGTTTTTCTCTTCAGTATCTTGAGTTGTTTACGCTGGTGGTGCAGAAGCCATTGCAATTTTCAAAGCAACACAGAAAGCAATTATCTACAGCTGGAGAACATTAATCATATCTTTCTGTCTAGAATACCTACCTTCCTAAAAAAAAAAATTCATACACACGCACACACAAACACATGTACACAAACTTACTTTTAGTCTTCAGCTCTCATAAACTGAGGCAAAGCGAACAGAGGGAGGAACAGAACAGGGGGGGGGGGGGAAATTGGCCAAGTTGACTACATTCCTCCCGCTTTCTGCTAACATTACTGTTGTGCACATCCAGAATAATGGCGTTCAAAGGGACCTCAGAGGTCTTCTAGTCCAACCCACTGCTCAAGCAGGAAATCCTACACCAAGGGGGTGTCAAACTCAAGGCCCCGCGGTCTGGATTCGGGCCACAATGTGATCAAATCCAGTCCCACAGGGCTGTCCTGGGAAAATTAAGGGGCTGGCCAATCTGGTTTAGGCCCAGTCTACCCAGTGCAAAGAGGAAACATGCCAGCAATTTGGGAACTGGTGTCAAACCAGCCATGCCCACCCGGCTGGCCACACCCACCCAATTGGCCACTCCCACTGAATGACATCAAGCTGGCCACACCCACCCACCCCCCGAGGTCAACCAATGGCCCTCAATGAGATTGAGTTTGACACCCTTGCCCTATCCCCGTGATGGCGAACCTATGGCACGCGTGCCACAGGTGGCCTGCAGAGCCATTTGTGTGGGCACACGAGCCCCAAGCAAACTTACCTCACTGTGCATGCGCGCGCCTCCCAATGGATTTTCGGGCCTTTTTTTGGCCTCCTGGAGGCTCGAGGGAAGCCTCTGCAGCCTTTGGAGGCCAAAAAAACAGACCCGTTTCATCACTTCCTGTATTTCCAGAAATACCGGAAGTGATGAAATGAGCCCATTTTTCAGCCTCCAAAGGCTGCAGAGGCTTCCCTGGAGCCTCTGGGAGGCCGAAAAAGGCCCGAAAATCCAGCTGGGAGATGCGCACATGTGCAGTGCAGGTAAGGGGGTGGTGGGGGAGATTGCACGCGCAGGGGGTGTGGTGGGGGAGTGCATTGCCTTCCGGATGCTGGCAGAAGAGTGAGCAAGTGCAAGCGAGCGCAAGCACGCATGCAATTTTTGACACAGGAGCCCCAAAATATTACCCACCACTGCCCTATACCGTTCTGGATAAATGGCTGTCCAATCTCTTCTTGGAAGCCTCCAGGGATGGAGTACCTACAACTTCCGGAGCAAACCGTTCCATTGATTTATTGTTCCAGCTGTCAGGACATTTCTCCTTAGTTCTAGATTGGTTCTCCCCTTGATTAGTTTCCATCCGTTGCTTCTTCTCCTGCTTTCAGGTGATCTGGAGAATAGCTTGACCCCCTCTTCTTTCGGGCAGCTCCTTAGAGATGTTGGAAGACTGCTATCATGTCACCCCTAGTCCTTTTCTTCTTTAAACTAGACACACTCAATTCCAACAATTGTTCTTTATATGTTTTAGCCTCCAGCCCTCTAATCATTTTTGCTGGCCTTCTCTTCACTCTTTCCAGAGTCTCAATATTTTTTTTTTACATTGTGGTGACCAAAACGGGATGCAGTATTCCATACAGAGGTGGTATTCAGCAGGTTCTGACCAGTTCTGGAGAACCGGTAGCAGAAATTTCGAATAGTTTGGAGAACCGGCAAATGCCACCTCTGACTGACCTCACCCCCATCTATTCTCTGCCTCCCAAGTCCCAGCTGATCAGCTGGGTCTTCTTTGGTTGCCCTGCACAGGAGAACAGAGCGGGAAAGTAGGTTAGTAGGGTGGGGAGGGAATGGGATTTTGCAGTATCCTTCCCCTGGAGTGGGAAGGGACTGGAAATTTTACAGTATCCTTCCCCTGCCGTGCCCACCAAGCCATGCCACGCCCACCAAGCGACACACACAGAACCAGTAATAAAAATTTTGAATCCCACCACTGATTCCATATAACGTCTTACCAAGGCCTTATAAAGTGGTACCAACACTTCATTCGATCTTGATTTTATCCACAGTCTAGGACAGTGTTGGCTTGAAGAGTCACCTTTGAACAAGACAGACAGCGATATAGATTTGATTAATAAATAAATAATAAGGAGCAAATCTGCTAGCAGGCTGCAGCTTCAGATAAATTGTCAATTCGTTGATGAAACCAGCTGTAATGTGTTCATAATGCCCATTCAAACAGTCAGCTAGAGCTTACATTTTGAATGAAATTACATTACTGAAAGGAATTTCAATTCCGTGTTAGCCGTGTTGTATTTTGCTCATCGTGTGTGGCATCTGCTTCAGCAGATGCTCACCCTTGGCCAGCCTCATTTGGACCTGGAAGTTTAGCAGAGGCAGGCCTGGTTTGAACCTAGATGGGATGCCAACCAGGGAATCCCAGGAGTTATGCCCCTGTTGGAATCTGATTCCAAGGAGGAGGTTGAACAGCTGACAGGGAAGTGGGAGTGTGGCTCCGGTGGCTGTGGAGGAAACTGGGGAAGGGCACAGTCAGGCTCGGCATTCAGAGGAAGACCCAGGCCCACCCTCTCTGCATCCTAGGGCACACAGGGGAGGAATGGAGAAGGGAGCAATGTAGGTTACAGGGGAGAAAAAGGTCCTGATTCCCTTCATTAGCTGCAGCTGGGAAAACAGGAGTTAAAAAGATCATTTGCACACAGCACCTTGCTGGAAGCAATGCGTGCATTATCTTTGTTTGTCAAGTCTTGTCTGGGTTATGGTGTCCTCCCAATTGTGTGTGTTTTGTTATCTTTTGAAGTCTGCAATTCCTTATCCTGCCTTGTCTCATTAATTGTTGCAACATGGTTTGTGTTGGTTTTTGTTTATAATCTATATGTACTTTGGGTTCTGACTGAATTTCTTCCCTTTAAAAACTGTTCTTGGGAGAGTTTTTTCTCCAGCCGATGATAACTGGACATTGGAGGCCAAGTTGGAGGAATTAAAGGGACTTTACCTGCTTTTGTGACTTTGTTGCTTTTGTGCCATGCCTTGGGTCATCACACCAGGTCTGGTGGCCAGCCTGGGAACCTCTCTCTCATCTGCTTGACCTCAAACGATCTCAGAAAATCAAGCACATCCTATCCGGTGCATACTTGATTGAAAGACCAACATGAAATTCCTACAGTAGAAACTTCAATAGATCGTGTGGGAAAAAGATTATGACAATGAGCGGCATAGTGGCCCAGTGGTGAAGATGTTCACCTTCCACTGTGAAGGTTGAGAGTTCAATCCTAGGTAGCAGCAGATGTTTCTCTCCTAGGGCACAAAGAAAAAAATATATCTGCTGTGAACTTCACATAGGTGTCAGAAAGGGAAACCAGCCAGTAAATGCTCAGCTCCATCCAGTTGTCCTGACTCTGCTCTGAATTAAGAGATTACAGGGTTGTAAAAAGGGAGAGTTAGAAGAAGATTATGACCAATCATGTCTGTATTGAAGCTGATTATGGGGCAGTCCAGTGAGGTCCAAGTGTACAAGCAGTGCTTGTGTTGTTTGAACCACATATTCATGATGCTAAATCATTTTTCTTAGCAAAATTGTACCCAACGATCACTGCATCGTTCCTTTCCTTGTCCAAAACAACCAATGATGCATATCTCTGCTTGTTTGCCAACTTTTGCATTGAAGTCACCCAGAATGTAAACAATGTCTCTCTTCTTTTGGCACTTCTTTCGGGGTTTCTTGGACCATGGCACACGAGCCCTCTCTTTTGAGCTCCATTGCACAATCATTGGGGCACAGACTTGGATAACTGTGATGTTGAGGGAGTTCTCGTGGTCATAATTCAGTGATTGGCAGTTAAGACATTTTCCATTGATCTAGTAACTTTCTTGCTTACGATAAATGCCACTCCATTTGTTTTTCTGGTATCACATCCTGAATAATAGATAGTGAAATCCTCAGAGCGGTCAGACATGACTGAATGGATTACATCTTCACCATGATCATCATCATATTCTTCTTCTTCCTCTCCTCCTCCTCCTCTTATTCTTATTCTTCCTAGCATTATTCTGGTCAGCATATCCATCTCCATTTGGCTCGATCCAGGGCATCTTCATGGAAGATGCCTATGCATGATGTCTTCTTCTTCTTCTTCTTCTTCTTCTTCTTCTTCTTCTTCTTCTTCTTCTTCTTCTTCTTCTTCTTCTTCTTCTTCTTCTTCTTCTTCTTCTTCTTCTTCTTCTTCTTCTTCTAATTCTAATTCTAATTCTTCCTCTTCCTCTTCCTCTTCCTCTTCCTCTTCCTCTTCCTCTCTTTCTCCTTCTCCTCCTCCCCCTCCCTCCTTCCCCTTCCTTCTTCCTCCTCTTCTTCCCTCTTCCTTTTTCCTTCTTCCTTCTTTTTCTTCTAAGCCGAGGAAACAAAAGAGACTTTATCGCCTGCTTCATATTTTCCCATTCGATGTGTACACCGAATCCCTTCCTCCAGGTTGCTCCAAGCAGTTCTTATTCAATCACTTCCAACTCTTCTTGAACTTCAGAGCTCTGGGATCATTTTCCAGTAATAGCACCTCTAAATTCTTGTAAGTTGCTTACAAGGTACATCACCTTCTTTGCTTCCCTCATCTCTTTCTCTCTCTCTCTCTCCATTTCTACAAGATTAGGGTCTTTTCCAAGGACTGTGCTGCCTTGACATTATGTGTCCAAAACATTTCAGTCTCAGCCTGGTTTTTTTAGCAGCCTGTGGTTTTTTTTATTGCAGCTAGTATTTATTTGTTCTTCCGGCCAAACAAGGTCTTCCTGACAATTTCTCTTTAGCTACAATTCAAATCCAACCATTTTTCTTTTATCAGCCATTCTAATGATCCCATTTTCACAGTCCTGTGTTACAACCCAGAAAATTTGTAGTCTTGGCAATAAACACTTTTGTTGTCAAAGCGGTGCTGGTGCACTTCAACGTTATGTCTACAGCTGTCATAATCTTTCTTTCGTGGCTTTCACAGAAACCGCCCCTGTGATTTTTCTGAGCCAGGGAAGATAAAAGTCAGTTGCTGTGTAAATTTCTTCTCCACCTCTTTGCCCCGAGTTTGCCTGTCCAATTAACAAAAAAATCTTAAGGTTTTTTTTTTTTTTTAACACTGAGGAGCAAACCGATTTTCACACTCCTTTCTTTCACCTTTAATCAGTGAAAAATGGCTCCACCTTTGCTAACTTCATTTTCCTTAATTTTATTCATCCCCATTTGCTCGGCAAACATGGCATTGAGTCACTAACACAAATGACATCGATGGCGGTTATTCCAACATGAAGGCCAGAGCGGATGATGATGTATGGAAGTGACAGAAACAGCATCCCAGATACAAGGACGTAGGTAAGCAGAGAAACAAGCCATAAGCACTCTTTTAAATATTTAGGGATTGCAGAATCCACAGTCGCTGGGCTGGTTGAACCTGGTGAGAATTGAAATCAAAAATAAGATTCCTATCCAGGGCAAGAAAAAAAAATGGATGGAGACTAATTAAAGAGCAAAAGCAACATGGAATTAAGGAGAAATTTCCTAACAGTGAGAACAATTAACCCGTGGAATAGCTTGCCTTCGGAAGTCATAGGTGATCCATCACTGGAGATTTTTAAGAAGAGACTAGACAGTCACTTGTCTGACATGGTTTAGGGTCTCCTGCTTGAGAAGAGGGCTGGAGTAGAAGACCTCCGAGGTCCCTTCTATTCTGATTGATTAATCCCAAAGAGCAAAGACATCCCTAGCAAATGGGATTTTAGGACTTGTCCAGAATGATATAGGATTTCGTGCTTGAACTAAAGGCGTTCAAGGTCCCGTCAGACAAGAAGGCGTTCAAGGTCCCATCCAACCAATTCTGCACTCTAAGTTCTATGAAATGGGAGTAACCTTACCTCTTCCACTGGAGCAGCCATTATGTGTCTGGATAACCTTCCTCTCCCTCCATGACACACTCCTGTGGGTTTCCCCCACCCTTGTTGTCAGATGTCCCCACAGGACCAATGATTGCCAGCCTTCTTTCCTTAGAATAGAATAGAATAGAATAGAATAGAATAGAATAGAATAGAATAGAATAGAATAGAATAGAATAGAATAGAATAGAATAGAATAGAATAGGAACAGAACAGGAACAGAACAGGAACTGAAGTGAAGTGAAGTGAAGTGAAGTAAAGAGAAGAGAAGAGAAGAGAAGAGAAGAGAAGAGAAGAGAAGAGAAGAGAAGAGAAGAGAAGAGAAGAGAAGAGAAGAGAAGAGAGAATTCTTTATTGGCCAAGTGTGACTGGGCACACAAGGAATTTGTCTTTGGTGCAGATGCTCTCAGTCTACATAAAAGAAAAGATACATTCATCAAGAGTCAAGAATCATAAGATACAACACTTAATAATAGCGATCCTTTGAGGAAGGAAAAAAAAATGCTTGAATTCCCATCAGCCCAACGATTGGGCAATAACAAAACAGGTGGAATTAAATCTCTAATGAATGAAGTCCCGAAAGGGGCGTTGTTTTTTTCCCCCCCCCACGGTTTGGAGAGCATTTTCAGCCTCCTGACATATGATCCCATATCTCAGCATCTTTCAGAACTAACCAAGCAATTACAGCCAAGAGTTCTTGGCTAAACGAGTTGTCCTTTCCCCCAGTGATTTGGCTGAATGATAGGAGAAGGTAATCTATTTGTTCTCTTCCCCAGAGACTCCCTTGAGGTTCATCGGTGCCCATTAATCGGAATTAACTTTGCCCCTTCGTTAACAGGCTCACATTTTGACATGTATCTGGAAAAGAGGCCAGCACAGTTGTTGAGGTCCAATTAAGTCCTTGCTAATCAGAGGGCAAGCATGAATTATTGATATCCTCCCTCATCAGCAGCAAGGCCTTCCAGCATTCAAGGCTTGCTGTGATTTCTGCCTTTTGAGGTCTCTTGGAGAAAATCAAATAAGGTTTCTCATGACTTTGTAATTCCGCTCTCTTTATGGTAAGTGCAAACGACATAAATGTTGCTTGAGAAGAGGAAAAAAGAAGGCCTCATCAAATACATTTACATGGAGGTTGGCTGCAACAGAGCTCAGGGAAGGGGGGGAAAGTGACATTATTTTTGCAAAAAGAAGAAATGCAGAAGGAGATGACGTTAATGATGGCAATCATGGAGGTGGAGATAGAGGTAGAGATGGAGATGGGGATGATGGAGTTGGGGGAGATGATGAAAACGATAGCGGTGATGGAGATGGGGATGGTGGAGTTGATGGAGGTGGTGGTAGTGATGGTAATCATGGAGGTGGAGATGGAGGTAGAGATGGAGATGGAGATGGCGATGGCAATGGCAATGGGGATGAAGGTGGAGATAGGGATGGAGATAGGGATGGAGATATAGATGGAGATGGGGATGATGGGGTTGGGGGAGATGATGAAAACGATAGCGGTGATGGAGATGGGGATGGTGGAGTTGATGAAGATGATGTTAGTGATGGTAATCATGGAGGTGGAGATGGAGGTAGAGATGGGGATGGGAATGGAGGTGGAGATAGAGGTAGAGATGGAGATGGGGATGATGGAGTTGGGGGAGATGATGAAAACGATAGGGGTGATGGAGATGGGGATGGTGGAGTTGATGGAGGTGGTGGTAGTGATGGTAATCATGGAGGTGGAGATGGAGGTAGAGATGGAGATGGGGATGGCAATGGCAATGGGGATGGAGGTGGAGATAGGGATGGAGATAGGGATGGAGATATAGATGGAGATGGGGATGATGGAGTTGGGGAGATGATGAAAACGATAGGGGTGATGGAGATGATGGAGTTGATGAAGATGATGTTAGTGATTGTAATCATGGAGGTGGAGATGGAGGTAGAGATGGGGATGGGATGATGGGGTTGGGGAGATGATGAAAACGATAGGGGTGATGGAGATGGGGATGGTGGAGTTGATGGAAATGGTGGTAGTGATGGTAATCACGGAGGTGGAGATGTGGTAGAGATGGAGATGGGGATGGCGATGGCAATGGGGATGGAGGTGGAGATAGGGATGGGGATGGGGATGATGGGGTTGGGGAGATGATGAAAACGATAGGGGTGATGGAGATGATGGAGTTGATGGAGATGATGTTAGTGATGGTAATCATGGAGGTGGAGATGGAGGTAGAGATGGGGATGGGGATGGAGGTGGAGGTGGAGGTGGGGATGGAGATGGAGATGGGGATGATGGAGTTGGGGGAGATGATGAAAACGATAGGGGTGATGGAGATGGGAATGGTGGAGATGATGTTAATGATGGCAATCATAGAGGTGGAGATGGAGGTAGAGAATGAAATGGGGATGGGAATGGAGGTGGTGATGGAGGTGGAGATGGAGATGGGGATGGGAATGGAGGTGGTGATGGAGGTGGAGGTGGGCATGGGGATGGTGGAGATGATGGAGATGAAGAAAATGATGGCAATCATGGAGGTGGTGATGGAGATGGAGGTAAAGATGGAGATGGGGATAGAATTAAGGAAAAATTTCCTGGCAGTGGGAACAATCATTTAATGGAACAGCTTCCATCCAGAAAGTTGTGGGTACCCCATCACTGCAGGTTTTCAAAAAGAGACTGGACCAGAGGTGGTATTCAGCAGGTTCTGACCAGTTCTGGAGAACTGGTAAGGGAAATTTTGAGTAGTTCAGAGAACCGGCAAGTACCACCTCTGACTGGCCCTGCCCCCATCTATTCTCTGCCTCCCATTGAGTCCCAGCTGATTGGCTGGGTCTTCTTTTGTTGCCCTGCACAGGAGAACAGAGCTGGAAAGCAGGTTAGTGGGATGGGGAGGGAAGGGGGATTTTGCAGTATCCTTCCCCTGCCATGCCCACCAAGCCATGCCCACAGAACCGGTAGTAAAAAATAATTGAATCCCACCATTGGACTGGATAACCATTTGTCTGGAAGGGTATAGAGTCTCCTGCTTGAACAGGGGGTTAGACTAGAAGATCTCCAAGGTCCCTTCCAATTTGTTGTTCTGTTCTGTTTTTTGTTCAGTAGTTGTGGCACAAAGGTAAGACAGTCACATAAGCAATAAGAGTCCTTTTATTAGCTCCAACTTTGCCTAATGTCCTGGTTACCTTCGGGCTGGAGAAAAACTCTCCCGGGAACAGCCTTTTAATTGTAGAAAATTCAGTCCAAAACAAGGTACACGTAAACTGTAATTTAAAATCCAAACAAACCAAACTGAAGTAATTCGCCTGACAAGGAAGGAGGAGGAGTTTCAGACTTGAAAGCATGGCAAAACTCATACAGTTGGGAAGACACCAGGAACACAAATAAGCCACAATGATACAAGATAAAGTCACGTTTGCTCCCAATAGCTTGCTGTACACAGCTTGCCTTTTTTTATAAACTGTGTTCCCAGTTGCAGCTAATGAAGGGAATCAGGGCCCTTTCCTCCCCCGTAAGTCACGCAACCCACGTTGCTCCCTTCTCTGTTCCTCCCTGCCTGCCCTAGGATGAAGAAGGGTGGGCCTGGGTCTTCCTCTGAATTCCTTCTCCCTTGTTCTCCCCCAGCCAGACTTTACCCTTCCCCAATTTCTTCCACAGCCAATGGAGCCACACTCCCACTCCCTGTCAGCTGTTTGGCTTCCTCCTCCGAGTCAGTTTCCGACAGGGGCATGACAGTGGTTTTCAGTCAGTGATATACACATTGTGAGAGGATTAAGAAGTAGTGTAGGTAGGACAGACTGTATGCTCTTATATCTTTCCATAAATGAGTATTATCATAAAGAAGGACTGCAAATGTATATGTGTTCATCTCGAAAGGGGACTTCACATTTCAACCTACCATGGTCCATATTCTTTCCAAGCTTGTTAGATCAAAGTTTCATCTCCTTCTCAAGTTTCATTCCTTCAAGCTCCATCCCCTCTCGCAGTGCTCTCGTCAACCTCAGTTTAAAAGCCATTTAGTTGTCCATCACGCATGCACTACCACTCTGCTAATTCAAACCAAGGTCAAACCAGCCCTTACGGAAAATTGTATTCAAAGCAGAGGGTGAAGAATGTTTTCCCATGAAGCAGGCATGCAGCTAAGAGAAGGTGCACTGGGCACCTTAAAAATGTTTTCTCGTTTGAAGCATTAATTGGAGGAAGGGTGGAAATGGGGGGAAAAAACGTGGGAAATAGACAGAGTATAGAGTGTGGTTCTCTTTTAATATAAACAATGTTGCAGGAGAACAAGGACTCAGAAATGACATTATGAAACTAGAACCCAGTGCTCTTCATAGAAACCTATTGTTGTGGCCCACCAGTGGCTAGTGGAGCAGACTCGGACAGTGAGGAGGTTGGGGAGGAACATGGGCCATTCCTGGAGTCTGGGAAAGGCTCTGAGGAGTGCTCTGCATCGGAGGCAGAGATGGGGCCAGGGCCGTCCAACAGTTATCAGCTGCCTTTGGAGTCAGAGATCAGTGGGGAAGAAGAACAGCTGGAGCCTGTTCCCAGTGTGTGCATGCACAGAGCTGCCAGAAGAAGGGAACAGCTAAGGAACAAAGGTCGACTCGGGAATAAAGGCACAGGTGGGCGGTGAACGGCGTCTCCCATAGGGAATAAAAGAGGAGCAAAAGGGGAGGGGTGTTTGCAGGAGATAATTAGTTCGTTTAATTAGTGTGAAGATCTGTTCCTGACTCCTTGCCAAGTATTGTCTGCTACAGAACGGCGTTTGGAAGATATCAGGCTGGCAGTTCTCCAAACTTTATAAAGGTCTGTAGTTGTGCAACCTCTTGAAAAACTGTTGGCCAGGACTTTTCTGGAGAGTAATTCACCGAAAACTGAATAAAAGGGGTTTCATTGGGACAAGGAGTCAGCTTCATGCTTTGCGGGAAGCCGAGGTCATAGGGCTGGTAGGGGGTCCTTGGAGGTCTTCTAGTCCAACCCTCTGCCCAAAACAGGAGTCTTTATACCATCCCAGACAAATCTTTCCTTGAAAACCTTCAGTGATGGAGCACCATCCCTTGGGAGGTGAAGCTTCCATCACTGTGGGAGCTTCATCACTGGAGGATTTCAAGAAGTGATTGGACTGCTATTTGTCAGGAATGCTTGGGCAGGGGGGTCAGACTAGATGACCTACAAGGTCCCTTTTAACTCTGTTCATCTGTTAACCCACAACTCCAAGAGGCAATACGTTCTATTGAATAATTATTCCCACTATCAGGAAATTTCTCTTTCGTTGGATGTTCCTCTGACATGCTTCCATCCACTGCTTCTTGCCCTCCCATCAGATGCTTTGGAGAAGAGGAGGAAGCTTGTTAGAGGAACCTGAAACAGAGGAGGAGTATCCTGATAGTTAGAAGGATTAATCAACGGAACATCTCACTTCCTGAAGTGTTCCATTGCTGAAGGTTTTCAAGGAAAGACACCCTCCTCTCTATGACAGCCCTTCAAGATTTGGAAGAGTGCTTTTGTATCCCCGCTGGTCCTTCCCTTCAATAGACTAGACATAGCTACCATGTTTCCCCAAAAATAAGACCCCAAAAAGTCACCAAAAAAAGGCACCAGGTCTTATTTTTGGGAGATGTCATCCACTGACTAACCTCACTTGGGCGAGTCACCCTTGGCCTCCTTTTCGCTGTCAGAGGCCTTCAGGAACTTCTTCTTCTGCAGCAGCAAGGCTTTCTTGAAGGCCTCTGCAGCCAATAATGGAGCTCCATATCCATGCAGAGCTTTGTCCTCCGCTCCAGGGCGTTCAGGAAAGCCTTCCCAGCCTTGCTAGCTACAGAAGAAATGGGCTAACAAGGCAGGTGTTGGGGTGTGCGAGCCTGGCTACAACTGTCCAAAGGTAAGTAGTAGGGCAGCTCCACCCACCCATACTCACCCTACCTTAATTTTTACCCATCCACTCTGGAGTGGGTGGGGTCTTAGTTAGGGCTTATTTTGGGGGGGTAAGGCTTATATTGGGTGCATGTGTAAAAATCACGTTTCTCAGAGTCAGCTACGCCCAGGTCATGCCGACATGTTGACTTCCAGGAAATCCTTTGAAGTTTTGGGAGTGTGGCTCGAGACTCATGATTTAATTGGGGTAACTGCCGGAATCCTGACAGCTCGGACTTACTTTCAGGGTTGGTCACATTTTCGGGAAAACAGGGTAGTTCTCTTAACTGTTCGTTGTACAATTTAGCCTTCAATTGAGCCCACTTACAATCCTTGTTGTTCTTCTCAGTGCTCTTTCTAGGGTCTCAGCACCTTTTGACCAGTAGGAAGCTGGGTTCAAGAATCAGGGTACAGAAACTTCCAGATTGGGTTGAGCAAACAATGAACAAAGATGTCACCTGGGGTGTTCCAACCGCCGCTCTCATTGCATTGTCAGGTGACAAAGGGCATATTTGCAGAACGACATTTGATTTCCAGCAGCTGCAAAGCTGGTTAGATCTGGTGTGAGTTCACCTACACCTTCTTCTATCCGGCGTTGACTCTGTTACAAGGTCAGCATGGGGCAGCTCTTGACAAGTGACCAGTTGGATAGAAAAATAGACTGAGAAATGCAACATGGAGGTTACCAATAGGTACAATTCAAGGGGCTGGTTGTTACCTTGAAAGCCCTTCGTGGCTTGGGACCGGGTTATTTGAGGGAACGTCTCTTGCCGGTCACATCTACCCAATGTTGTGGTTCGCCAGCAGGCGGTGCAGACAGCAGTGGAATCGGAAAGTGAGGAAGAAAGGGAACCAGTCAGTGAATCTGGAGAGGACTCGGACGAGGGTCCTGCATCCGATGCAGGGATGGGGCCAGAACGGCGCCTCCGGAATCTGGCAGCAGCGAGGCAGAGGACCCAGGGGAGCCTGTTCCCAGTGTGTGTGTGTGCGTAGAGCTGCTAGAAAGTGAGAGCAGCTGAAACAAAAGGGGCAACTCAGGAGTAAGGCTGGGAGGTGATGGCCTCTCCCCTAAGGGATAAAAGTCGAGATGACGATACCTTTGCAGGAAGCAAAATAGTTCGATAGATATCCAAGTCCTCCTTGAAGCTCTGGTTGGTTTTTTTTCTGGTATTTCGGTTGGTTTCTCTGATAATTGGGATACTTCTGGGTTTTTTTGGCAAAATTCCACAACACTGAAAGGCATGTGCTTATCTTGGGGAACTGTTTATAATTAGTTCTGGCTGGGAATGAAAATAATTCCCAGCGCTGCAATAAAACAGGTTTTGCAACAAATGGGTGTTTAATTACGTTTGACGAAGCCTGGGTCAGAACACCTGACCCATTAGAGCGGGGAAGCAGGGAATCACGCGGGTCCCATCCCCGAGGGAGATACACCTGGTGGGGCCCAGAACAAGGGCCTTCTCCGTGGTGGCTATCTCTCTCTGGAGCATCCCCACCCCCAGAGATTAGAATGGCCCCCTCATTAATACTCTTCCAGGAGGCACTGAAGATTTGGTTCCGCCAACAGGCCTGGGGAACCCAGAGCAGGATGGAGACCATCAAATGGCTCATGTGAGGCTCTGTCATCGGGGTGGAGAATGGGGGTGATTTTTTTTTTCAGATTTTGTGCTATTGTACTTTATTAATTTATTTGATTCCTTTTGTTAGTCTTTATTGTTTTTTTGTTTTAAATATGGTTTTACATTTCATAAGCTGCCTTGAGTCGCCATGGGCGAATAGGTGGCAATATAAATTCAATAAACAAACAAACAAACAAATAAATAAAATGCAGAGGAGATACAACAGGCCCTAATTCAAGCCTGCTGAGATTTTGGAGCAGCGTAGTAACAGTTCATCACCTGTCTCTAAACAAGGATGGATGCTTTCGACAAAAGGTTGTGTTTTTTTGGTGTGGATTGTTTCTTTTCCTGGAAGAAGTTAAAGTGTGTTTTTTTTTAAATCCCCGCGTATTAAGCAGATGGGTGGGGACGTAATCCCAGGACTTTTTCAGAGACCGATTAGCCCATTGAACCATATTCGTTGGAGCGGCGTTTTTCAAAGGCTGCACGTACATCATAAATATAGTATTTAGTTTCTGACATTTTCTAAAACCCCCGAAGACAGCTCTGCAAACCTCAGGCAGGAATCATTTCAAATTGGCTGGAATAATCACAGGTCTCAAAGGTTTGCAATGACAAGATACACAATTAAGGTTGTACGAAGGGGGAGAGAGAGAGAGAGAAAGAGAGACGCTGCCTGAAGTTTCTTTCACGGCTCAGCCTGCCAAGAAAGAAAGCTTGTGAAACGGCCCTCTCCTATTGCATTAATAATATCTGAATAGCCAAAGAAAACTTCGACGCTGCAGAGTTCACAAAACACACTTTGCTGGAGCTCCCCTGCTGATTGAGAGCTGGGGTTTAGTCTCTTCTGACATATGCTTTCTCTACTCCTTGCAATCCTCCCACCCTGCACCCTGCACCCTACCCTGCCCCACCTTCGTGGAGACCAAATAAATGCAGAGTATTTTTGCTGTCAAAGTGGTGGAGGGGAAAATGAAGGACTGCCATTCATCAGAATCGTGCAAATGGTGTCTGAAATAAAAGCAAACTGAATCCTAATTGGCAGAGAGTTGGGGTCCGATCTAAGTATAGTATATAAAATCATACGTTGCAATGTCCTACCTGTCAATGAATACTTCAGCTTCAACCATAACAATACAAGAGCAAACAATAGATGCAAACTCAAGGTTAATCGCACCAAACTTGATGGCAGGAAATACAACTTCAGCAACAGAGTGGTCAGTGTCTGGAATTCTCTACCTGACTCTGTGGTTTCTTCCCCAAACCCCAAAAACTTTAACCTTAGACTGTCTACTATTGACCTCACCCCTTTCCTACGAAGTCTGTAGGTGGTGTGCATAAGCGCACCAATATGCCTACCGTCCCTGTCCTATTGTTTCTTTTATTTTTCTTATATGTATCCATGTATTCATAACTATGTTTTTACTTATACCTATTATCTTGGAAGCAATTGACAAACCAAATAAAATAAATAAAAAATTAAAATAAAAACTTCCTAGTGTCAGTAAGCCCGGTAGAGGTCTGTGACAATTCTTCTCCCTATTAGTTTGCATGCCGCATCCAGCCCCAACCTGTAATTGGATGGCTGTGAGGGCTGCAGGAAGGAGATTCAGCTTCTGCACACATAACACGCCAGCATAGGGTTGAATTTTTAAAGCATGGTGTGAAGAACTGAGAAATAAAGCCAAACCAGAGAGACAAAGACAGACAGAGACAGAGAGAGGTGATGATAGGAGGGGGGTGGGAGGGAGAGGGAGAGAAAGAAATGGTAGGTAGATATGGTAGATGATAGATAGATAGATAGATAGATAGATAGATAGATAGATAGATAGATAGATAGAGACAGAGCTACAGAGAGAGATGGTAGACAGACAGACAGACAGACAGACAGACAGACAGACAGACAGACAGATGTAAGTATGCAGGTAGGTAGGTAGGTAGATAGAGACAGAGAGACAGAGAGAGATGGTAGACAGACAGACAGACAGACAGACAGACAGACAGACAGATAGATGTAAGTATGCAGGTAGGTAGGTAGGTAGGTAGGTAGGTAGGATAGATAGATAGATAGATAGATAGATAGATAGATAGATAGATAGATAGATAGATAGATAGATAGATAGATAGATAGATGTAGATAGGTAGGTAGATAGAGACAGAGCTACAGAGAGAGATGGTAGACAGACAGACAGACAGACAGACAGACAGACAGACAGACAGAAGTATGCAGGTAGGTAGGTAGGTAGGTAGGTAGGTAGGTAGATAGATAGATAGATAGATAGATAGATAGATAGATATAGATAGATAGATAGATAGATAGATAGATGATAGATAGATAGATAGATAGATAGATAGATAGATAGATAGATAGATAGATAGATAGATAGATGTAGATAGGTAGGTAGATAGAGACAGAGAGACAGAGAGAGATGGTAGACAGACAGACAGACAGACAGACAGATGTAAGTATGCAGGTAGGTAGGTAGGTAGGATAGATAGATAGATAGATAGATAGATAGATAGATAGATAGATAGATAGATAGATAGATAGATAGATAGATGATAGATAGATAGATGTAAGTATGCAGGTAGGTAGGAGGTAGGTAGGTAGGTAGGTAGGTAGGATAGATAGATAGATAGATAGATAGATAGATAGATAGATAGATAGATAGATAGATAGATAGATAGATAGATAGATGTAGATAGGTAGGTAGATAGAGACAGAGAGACAGAGAGAGATGGTAGACAGACAGACAGACAGACAGACAGACAGACAGATAGATAGATGTAAGTATGCAGGTAGGTAGGTAGGTAGGATGGATGGATAGATAGATAGATAGATAGATAGATAGATAGATAGATAGATAGATAGATAGATAGAAAAAAGAAAGGGACAGAGAGAGAGAGAGAGAGACAGACAGACAGACAGACAGACAGACAGACAGACAGACAGACACAAAGAAAATACATAAAGGGTTAGACAAAGAAAGGCAAAGAGGGACAAAGAGAGAGAGAGGCAGAGAGAAAGACAGACAGACAGATCGGGATCAGGGGGTTGGACTAGTAGACCTCTAAGGTCCCTTCCAAGTCTATTATTCTGTTATTCTACTCTGTTGTATTATTCCTGCAGCAAAGACTGCCCATATCTCCATGGACTGCCACATCCTCTCCGCAAAGCTTTAGAAGTAGCACTTGATTAGGGACACGGTATTGTTCCAAAGGTTTTTAAGTAAGGGCAGGAAAGAATAAAACTACCACTAAAAATCGTGTGTGTGATTTGAGAGTGGAGCCTAAGACACAAAGCAACATTTTGGCACTAAATTAAACTAAGCCGCAAATCAGTATGCCAGTGGAAAGTTGCTTTTATAGCATTGTCCTCCTTTATATATGAGAATTTCCCCCTCTGTGCTTCTCTTTGGTGCAAGGGAATTACACCAAGAAAGCACCTTCTCAGATATGCAGAGATAGGAAGGACGGTGAGAGATAAGGACCAATTAAATGTTAATACTTGAGAGTTTATTGGCTGACAAAAGCAAGAGCGTAAGGTCCATCGCAAAATAGGAATCCGGCAAGCCTTTCATCCCAATCACAGAAAATACAGTTCCATTATCAGAATCCCAAACAGCTATTGCTATAAACAATAAAAATCAAATCCAATTTACAAATGGTATACAAAAGGTGTTTTTTTTTTTAAACAGGTGAATCATCACCAATATTTGGAAGCCGATCACTATATAGGCCAGCTTCTCGAGTTATTCCAGAGTATTGGTGACGTGATGGACATGATGGAGGAAGAGGAGGAGGAGGAGGACTGTGGGGTCCTTGATGCTCCCTGAACTTGGTTCTTTGCTTGCAGACTTTTCATTACCCAACTAAGTAACACATTCAGTGCTAGAAGGGAGTGGGGTTTGAAGAGAGGGGAAGAGGGGGAGGAGAGGAGGAGGAAGAGGAGAGGAGGAGGAAGAGGAGAGGAGGAACAGGAACAGGAGGAAGAACAGGAGGAGAGGAGGAGGAAGAGGAGAGGAGGAACAGGAACAGGAGGAAGAACAGGAGGAGGAGGAGAGGAGGAGGAAGGAAGAGGCAGACGGGGAGAGGAGAGGAGAGGAGGCAGGAACAGGAGGGAGGAGGAGGAAGAACAGCAGGAGGAGGAGGAGGAGGAGGAGGGAGTGGGGATGACTGTGGGATCTGAGTTTGGTTGTTTGCTTGCAGACGTTTCATTACCCAACTAAGTTAAATATTCAGTGCTAGAAGGGAGTGGGGTTTGCAGAGAGGAGGAGGGAGAGGAGGGGGAGGGGGGGAGGAGTAGACTTGGAATTGAAAGGTGTCCTGGAAGAAAGAAAATGGCAAATCACTCCTACCATTGGTAAGGAAACCTTCTGAAAGTATCTATGAAGTCACCAGGAATCCAGCGGTGATTTAGAATCATAAAATGTAAGGATTAAAGGACCTTGCTCATCAGCAATTTAATCTGCTACTACAGCATCTCATCCAGTCTCTATTTAAACCCTTTCAGTGATTCCATTATGATGGAACTTACTATGCTTTTATTTTTATCCCTTTGATGTTCAACTAAAATCCTTGTAATTTAAAGCTGTTGCTTCTTATCTTGTCTTCCGGAGCAATTCTGAACAAAGATATCCGATTTTCTACAGGACAGTTCTTGATATACTTGATGATGGTCATTATGTCCTTCTGAAATCTTTATTTTCCCCTCCAGGTTAAATACAGCCAACACGTCCAAACTTCACAAGACACGGTGACATATCTAAACCCAAATATTTACATCATATACTAACTGATGAGCACTTTTTCAGGGTCAGCTATCTAGTAAAAGGAAACATTGAAAGACATTTGCTTATTTCTCGGTGGAGTCTATTGTATCCTGAAAGATATGTTAAGTGTTGTATGTTATGATTCTTGATTCTTAACGAATGTATCTTTTCTTTTATGTATACAGAGAGTATTTACACCAAGACAAATTCCTTGTGTGTCCCAATAACTTGGCCAATAAAGAATTCTATTCTATTCTATTCTATTCTATTCTATTCTATTCTATTCTATTCTATTCTATACTCTACTCTACTCTACTCTACTCTACTCTACTCTACTCTACTCTACTCTACTCTACCCTACTCTATTCTATTCTTATTGTACCCTATGACTATCATTAAGTATTGTACTTGATGATTCTTGACTCTGATGAATGTATCTTTTCTTTTAAGTACACTGAGAGAATTTGCACCAAGACAAATTCCTTGTGTGTCCCAATAACTTGGCCAATAAAGAATTCTATTCTATTCTATTCTATTCTATTCTATTCTATTCTATTCTATTCTATTCTATTCTATTCTATTCTATTCTATTCTATTCTATTCTACCTTCTATTCCATTCCATTCCACTCTATTCTATTCTATATTTATATATTTAAATTTTTGTATATTCTATGCTTTCCATTCCTAGCACCACCCATGAGACCAAGTTTTGCAAAAAGATGAAATAGATAGAGTAGAATTTTGGTAACCAAAGCTGTTTGATCAGAATGTTGTTATTATTGTTGTTGCTGTTGTTGTTATGGAAATCACATTCCTGAAAGATTCTCTCATGAACAACAGAGGAAAAATAAAGGTTCCTCCACTTAGTATGTAAAGGACATCAGCTGAGATATTAATTAAGGCTCCCTCTCAAATTAAAAAGGCCCTTTCTTTGATTTTCAATAATCATACTTGACATGCTGGACTGTTGGAGGCAAGCCTTAGATCACAATTGTAGCCCAACTAGGATGGGTGTAAATGGCTTGAAATAATCCACACAGGATCTGTACACATCCAGACGTAAAATGAAATTTAAGGTGGAGAAAAGCAAAGTTTTACACCCAGGCAGGAAAAAAAAAACCAAAGGTCCATATATAGATTAGGTAAAACCTGGCTCAAAACCAGTAACTGTGAGAGGGACCTTGGAGTCTCAGTGGACTATGCCTTAAACATGAGCCAACAATGTGAAGCAGCAGCAGCCAAAAAAGCTAAAACAATCCTTGGTTGTATAAACAGAGGCATAGAATCAAAATCATGTGAAGTATTAGTACTGCTTGATAAAGCTTTAGTAAGGCCACAGCTGGAATATGGCATCCAGTTATGGTCACCACATTACAAAAAAGATGTTGAGACTTTGGAAAAAGTGCAAAGAAGAGCAACTAAGGTGATTAAAGATCTGGAGACTAAAGCATGTGAAGAACGATTACAGGATTTGGGTTTGCCTAGTTTACAGAAAAGTAGGACTGAGAGATAAGACAGTCTTCCAGAGGCTGCCACAAAGAAGAGAGGGCCAACTTATTTTCCAAAGCACCAGAGGGCAGGACCAAGAAACAATGGATGGAAACTAATCAAGGAGAGAAGCAACCTGGAATTAAAGAGAAAGTTCCTAGCTGTGAGGACGATCAACCAGTGGAACACGTTGCCTTCAGAAGTTGTGGGCGCTCCATCACTGAAGAAGAGACTGGACAGTCACCTGTCTGAAACGGTATAGGATCTCCTGCTTGAGCACGAAGCTGGACTAGAAGACCTCCAAGGCCCCTTCCAGTTCTATTCTGATTCTGATTAATTTATTTTGATTCTGACCTTCTGGTATGCTCAACTGAAGGATGGAAATCCGGTTGCTCTCTTCAGCAACCTCTGTCACTTTTGAATTACTTTTGAGGACCATATCCCAAGAAGCTGCTATCAAAAGGCAATCTAAGTGATATTATGACTTGAATAAATGTGTCAGGGCTACCTCTAGCTGGATAAAATGAATCCCAGGAGAAGACGACACTTTGAGGACCATCTGAATACACCTGGCTGAACAACCACGAATCCCCCAAACCATTTACCCTGTTTCCCTAAAAATACGACCTACCCTGAAAGTAAATCCTAGCTTGGTTTTTAAACATGTGGGCCCAATATAAGCCCTACCCCCCAAAATAAGCCCTAATTAAGATCACACCCACTCCAGAGTGGACGGGTAAAAATTAACCTAGGGTGAGGATTGGGGGGGGTGGAGCTGCCCTACCTTTGGACAGTGGTAGCCAGGCCTCATACACCGCAACACCTGCCTTGCCAGCCCATTTCTTCTGCAGCCGGCAAGGCTGGTAAGGCTTTCCTGAAGGCCTCTGGAGATGATAGCAAAGCTTTGGATCGATCCAGAGCTCTGTTATCAGCTGCAGAAGCCTTCAGGAAAGCCTTGTTGGCCGCGGAAGAAGAAGTTCCTGAAGGTCTCTGACAGCGAAAAAGAGGCCAGGGGGCAATGCACGCAAGTGAGGTTAGTCAGTGGATGACATCCCCCCCAAAAAATAAGACCTGGTGCCTTTTTTGGTGGCCAAAAAAATATCAGACAGGGTCTTATTTTGGGGGAAACGTGGTATATATCAGGACGAAACCACTTATCAAATCATCTTTATTTTCCTTTACATATGGACTACCTCAGGAGTCACCCCTTATGGAACTTTTCGGCCTAAATATTTCCCTACAGGGTAGTCCTCATCTTACAACAGTTCCTTTAGTGACCTTTCAAAGTTACAACGGCACTGCCAAAGAAGGGACTTAAGACTGTTTTTCACACTTACAACCGTTACAGCATCCCTAGGGTCACTTGATCAAATTCAGACACTTGACCACTGACTCATACTGAGGATGGTCACTGTGCTCCATGCGATCCCCCTTTTGTGACCTTCTGATGAGTTAGGTCAATGAGGAAGCCCCATTCACTTAACAGTTGTGTTCCTAACTTAACAACCGCAGGGATTCATTGAAAAACCATGGCAGGAAAGGTCATAAAATAAGGCAAAATGCACTCAATGACTGTCTCGCTTGGCAAGCAGAAATTTTGGGCTCGGTTTTGGTCATAAGTCGAGGACTGCCTGTATGAATAGTCCCAACAAAGAGTAGATGTCAAATCGAGATCAAGGGAGGTACTAATACCACTCTATAAAGCCTTAGTAAGACCACACCTAGAGTACTGCATCCAGTTTTGGTCACCACACTATCAAAAAGATGTTGAGACTCTAGAAAAAGTGCAGAGAAGGGCAACCAGGATGATGAGGGGACTGGAGGCTAAAACATACAATGAACGGTTGCAGGGACTGGGCCTGGCTAGTCTAGTGAAGAGAAGAACCAGGGGAGACAGAATATCAGTCTTCCAATATTTGAGGGGCTGCTACAAAGAGGAAGGGGTCAAGCTATTTTCCAAAGTGCGCGAAGGCCAGACAAGGAATAATGGATGGAAACTGAACAAGGAGAGATTCAACCTGGAAATAAGGAGAAATTTTCTGACAGTTGAGAACAATCAACCAATGGAACAGAAGTTGCCTTCAGAAGTTGTGGGAGATTTTCAAGAGATAGGACTGCCGTTTGTCAGAAATGGTGTAGGGTCTCCAGCTTGGGCAGGGGGTTGGATTAGATTGGGGTCGCCAACCTTTTGAACCTCAGGGACCACCAAACTCATAATTTTAAATCCTGCAGACCAGACCTGGGAAAATCCCAAAAAAAATCTGCAGGAAAATTCCCCACCCCGTTTCCCTACCGATCGATCGATCTTTATTTGGGATTGCAGGATACTGTCTCCAGCTCCGTTCTGACGGGGGGAGAGAGGGAGAGGGAGGGAGAGAGAGAAGGAGAGAGAGAGAGAGAGAGAGAGAGAGACTGACTGACTGACTGACTGACTGACTTTTGGCTCCATGCAAGGAAAGCAGCAGAAGCAGCCGAAGTCTTTCTTTCTCTCCCCCAAACTCTGCCAGAAATGAGTCTTTGCCGGCACAGCCTCTTGGAGCAGGAGGCCTTGCAGGGTCCCAAAGACTCATTTCTGGCAGAGTTTGGGGGAGAGAAAGAAAGACTTTTGCTGCTTCCCTTGCATGCAGCTAAAAGCAGAAGAAGAAAGAAGCTGAAAGAAGCAGCCCGGTCGCCAGGCCAGGTGAATAGGGTGGGGGGGGCAAGTTCCCCCTCTCCGCCCTTTCCACCCTCCCCTCACTACCTCATGTTGTGCGCAACACCAATGATGCAAGACTTGTGTTCCCGCGGGCCATGTGGGCGCCACAGCCTTGTGTTCCTGCACAGCCTGGATTAATTGCTTTGGGGGGACATTTCTCTGCAGACCACCAAAATGTTTTCACGGACCACCAGTGGTCCCCAGCCCACTGGTTCATGACCACTGGATTAGATGATCTACAAGGTCCCTTCCAACTCTGATTATCTGTTCTCTGTCTTCAGAAACTGGGCTGGCCCTCCCTGGAGATCTTCCTCCATTTTATTTTCAGAGCAATAATCCAGTGGAATCAGTTGGACTGAGAGAATGAAACTGGCTTAAAGTCATCCACAGAATTGCCCTGGATGAGAAAAGATCTAGAATCTGTCTTAAGGATGACTTAACTACTCCCTGTATTGTCTTTGAGCTCTTTATAAGGAGCGTATCTCAGCTAAAGACTCCAAAAATGATGTTTGTGTCAATAAACAGTGGCCTCTGTGCCACAGTCTGCCAAGGATGTCTTCCATAAAATGACTTTATTTTTGATTTAAGGAGGAAGAGAAGGAGGAGGAGCCTACGATTAACTTGATTCTAAAAGCTTCTCTTAAAATTGTAGGCACCCACGGGAACTTTTAACGTTATAATTTCCCGTTATGAATTTATTTGTCTTCTCCCTACCCTTCATTTCTTCTTATGGCTTTGGAAAAAAAAGATACATGCATCGGCTTAGCACATGTGACAGAATTCAAGAAGAAAACCATAATTGCATAGAGACATAAGGAGAGGGGGGGAGGTGAGAGAGAGAGCAAGGGAGGGAGGAAGAGAGAGAGAGAGAGAGAGAGAGAGAGAGAGAGAGAGAGAAGGGGGGGGTTAATGTCACACAGTTTCGGCGATCAGTTTGCTGTTTACTGAAATTTGTAATTCAATCTCTGCCAGGCCAGCTGCCACACTGTTCGGTACACACCACAGCCACAAGTGCTCCCACTTGCAGTTGTTATCGCCAGAATATGATACTCAGCCTGTGATTAATCCAAGGCGAAGGACTTAATTCCATGTATTGTGAGAGGCAGTCTGGGTTTGCCGCTCGCTTTTATTTTCTTTATAACGATGGCACATTAAAATGACTCTCTGTAGCTCTTGGAGGATTTCATTCCACGCGGAATGAAAAAGAAGAAGGGGGGGTAAAGGGGTCTCCGTGTTAATAATGCATTATGCAAAGAATGTGACACTGTGGGAAGCTTCATTGGATGCTCAGAAGGATACAATGTCCTTCCGTTCAAAGGAACGACACAAATGCTTGTTTTTAGTGATGTGTGTCGTGTTGTTGCTCCATCTCACTGGTTCAAGACCTGCAAACATGCCATCAAATCCAAGGGGTGCTCTCTGAGCTTGGTGGTTTTCTTCCACTGACGAATGAGTGGGATGTCTGCAAGAAAGTCTAGCTTTTTTTAAATAAAAAAAGTGTGTGTTTTCCCTCCGAAAGCATTCAGAGAGAGTATTTTGGTTTACAGAAACTGCTATGATATTTTTGGAAAGATGAAAAATGGTGGACACTTACACTCTCACTTCCAAGATACTCAAATCAGTTAGGGATTATAAAGTCATCAATAAAGGAAAATATTTGCTCATCACTGATGATGTTACCTAGTTTGGTAATGAAACATCTGCAAGAAAACAAACAAGCTCAGAGAGCATCAAGGAGCCCACAGTTCTTCTCATCCTCCTCATTCTCCTGCTCCTCCTCCCTCCTCCTCTTCTTTGCAAACTCCACTCCCTTCTAGCACTGATGCTGTTCCCTAGTTGGGTCATGAAATGTCTGCAAGAAAACAACCAAGCTCAGAGAGCACCAAGGACCCCACAGTCATTGTTCTCCTCATTCTCTTCCTCCTCCTCCTCCTCTTCCTCCTCCTCCTCCTCCACCCTGTAAACCCCACTCCCTTCTAGCACTGATGCTGTTACCTAGTTGGGTCATGAAATGTCTGCAAGAAAACAACCAAGCTCAGAGAGCACCAAGGACCCCTCATTTCAACCCTGAGCTACAAATATTCTTGTTTATTCCGGGGCGGCCTCAAATTTTTTAGCAAGGGGGTCTCTGCCCTAATGACTGGCTGGGTGGGCATGGCTGGGTAGTCATGTGACTTGGTGGGTGTGGCCAACTCGATGTCACTTCTTTGCCCTAATTAGCTAAAAAAAGATAATATACCAAAAAGTTGATTATTATTTCATGTATTTAATACTTAAATAAAAGACTGGGTGAAACCAGGCTTACTAGCAGTGACTGTGAGGGGGATCTCAGAGTCTTAGTGGAGTTTCTGGTGAGTTACGTGATTTTTATTATTTGGAAATTAATCCCCTCGGAGGTGAGTGGCTACGTTATCTGATTTTCTCAGTGGTTCTCCCTCGCAAGCTCTGAGTGGATTGTTTATCTAGCTTGCCACACTGTTATGAGGTGTGAAATGCTCTTGGCTGAATGCCCAGAAGTTCAATTAAGCCTCTTAAGAGCTTTTCCTTGCTTCTTGTGTTTCTGAGGTTATTGGGGATCTCTGAGCCCCGCAAAGTCTTAGCTAGGGGTTCTCCCAAGCCCCTGCGAGCCCCCACCAGCCCAGCCCTGCCTTTATTGTCAAATCTCTCAGTCTTTTCTCTGAACAGAGAAGAAAGGAGGAGAAACCACCCAGAGAGGTGGGGAGTTGGGTGCAATATATAAAATGATCATGATGATCGAGTGCACAGCCAGCCAGATCTTTAGGCTGGGTTTAGCACTTCTATCCACCTATCAAGTTCCTTCCCCAGGACCTGGAATACACAGATGTTGTGGTCTGATAGCAATAGCAAATAGCACTTAGACTTATATACCACTCCACAGGTCTTTTACAGCCCGCTCTAAGCAGTTTACAAAGTCAGCCTCTTCCCCCAACAATCTGGGGCCACATTTTACTGACCTTGGAAAAGATGGAAGGCTGAGTCAACCTCGAGCCAGTGAGAATCGAATTGATGGCATTAAAAGGTCTCATTGCAGGATGTAAGGTATTCCAACTAAAGCTGCCTTTTGCAATTGACGAGGATTTTCTCAATGCCGATCGTGTTCAGGTGGTGCTCCAGTTGCTTTGGGATCGCATCCAAGGCACCTATCACTACTAGTGCCAACTTTGCCTTGGTCATTCCACTTCGATTCGCAAACCTTTATATTTTGTGATTTTTTCTCTCTCCAGTTCTTTCCCTTCTATTATTATTGTTGTTGTTGATCGCCCAGCCAGCGAGAGTTTAGACTAGATTTGGCATTTTTCTCTGCCTATTCTTTCCTTCCTAAAGGCCTGGGGTAGGCAGATGTTGTTTGATGGTGTTATTATTATTTTACACTCCAGTTGGACGATCCCTACAAAAAGTATTCTAGGAAACACTTTCCTCAGTTTATTCAGCATCGCCAGGGGAAACCATGTGTGCTTCTATCCTTTTCTGGCAGAATTGCTACATCAAATGTTTGAAAAGAAAAACAGAAATAGGAAATGGCTTTTCAGCAGCCATCACTATGGAGATTATTTCTCTTGTGGCAGTAGACATTCCAAAACACCAAAAACCAAGTTGAGGACATCTAAGAAAAAGGGACTTATTTGGAATTTGAGGGTCACTTACATTATAGGACGATCTTTGTCTTTGAATAAATCACATCACATAAATAAAGCTGTACGAGTAGAAGACCTTCCCTATTTTAAAAGAACTTATTGGGATTTTCACTGCTTTTAGTACACAGGGAGGCTGTAAGTAATTGGGAGAAGGATCTTGGGGTCTTAGTGGGCAACCAGCTAAATATGAGCCAGCACTGTGCAGCAGCAGCCAAAAAAACTATGCAATCCTAAATTGCATTAACAGAGGGATACAATCGAGATCAAGGGAGGTACTAATACCACTCTATAAAGCCTTAGTAAAACCACACCTAGAGTACTGCATCCAGTTTTGGTCACCACACTATAAAAAAGATGTTGAGACTCTAGAAGGAGTGCAGAGAAGAGCAACCAGGATGATGAGGGGACTGGAGGCTAAAACATATGAAGAACAGTTGCAGGAACTGGGCCTGGCTAATCTGGTGAAGAGAAGGACCAGGGGAGACAGGATAGCAGTCTTCCAATATTTGAGGGGCTGCCCCAAAGAAGTGTGGGTAAAGCTATTTTCTAAAGCACCTGTAGGCCAGACAAGGAATAATGGATGGAAACTGAACAAGGAGAGATTCAACCTGGAAATAAGGAGAAATTTTCTGACAGTGAGAACTATCAACTTTCCTTCAGAAGTTGTAGGAGCTTCATTGCTGGAAGATTTCAAAGAAGAGGCTGGACTGCCATCTGTCAAAAATGCTTGGGCTAGATGATCTACAAGGTCCCTTCCAACTCTGATTATCTGTTATCTGTAAGGAAAATAAAATAAATAAATTGTGCCACAAGCTGCAGATCTGGGAAATATTATTGTGGGAAGAAGCCTCATTAAATGCAGTAGGACTCACTACCTTATAAATATCCATAAGGGCTGGAAGACTGAAATCACATCCCGCATAAGTGCATTTTCCATCTTGAATTGCTATTGATTTTTGACATTGCCAGATGAATGTAGACATTTTTGCTCGGGAGAAACGACACTCAGGAATTCAGAAAGAGCCAACGTTGAGGAGGTACATCTGTGCCATCCACCGTTTTCCAGCGCTTTGAAGAAATCATCAATTAGTTCCATCTCTACAGCCCAAGACATGTTGCTATTTCACCTCCTTCATCTTTCCAAATGCATGGAAGGAAAAATGAAATAGTAATATAATTTATTGAAATGTAGAGACAATTATATGGGGTCCTTGGTGCTCTCTGAGTTTGGTTGTTTCCTTAGAAACTTTTCATTACCAAACCAGGTAACATCATCAGTAATAGTGATGGCATTCATTGGTCAAGGCACTGATGAAGTTACCTAGTTTGACAATGAAACATCTGCAAGAAAACCACCAAGTTCAGAGAGCACCAAGGACCCCACAGTTCAACACTGAGTTACAAATATCCTCTCCTACTAGAGACAACTGTATATCTAAATGGCCTACAGCCATGGTTGTCAACGTCCATGAGAAAATTTTGGTGGTCCACAGAGAAATGTCACCCCCAAAGCAATTAATCCAGGCTGTGCGGGAATACAAGGCTGTGCCGCCCACATGGCCCGCGGGAACACAAGTCTTGCATCATTGGTGTTGCACACAACACAAGGTAGTGAGGGGAGGGTGGAAAGGACAGAGGGGGGAAACTTGCCCCACTCGCCCTCCACGCCTGCCCTGGCCACCAGGCTGCTTCTTTCAGCTTCTTTCTTCTGCTTTTAGCTGCATGCAAGGAAAGCAGCAAAAGTCTTCCTTTCTCTCCCCCAAACTCTGCCAGAAATGAGTCTTTGGGACCCTGCAAGGCCTCCTGCTCCAAGAGGCTGCACGGTGCAACAAATTTCACAAAGACTCATTTCTGGCAGAGTTTGGGGGAGAATAAGAATGACTTCTGCTGCTTTCCTTGCATGATGCCAAAAGTCCCTCTCTCTCTCTCTCCCTCTCCCTCTCTCTCTCCCCTTGAGAGCAGAGCTGAAGATGGTATCCTGTGATCCCAAATAAAAAACGATTGATCAGTAGGAAAACGGGGTGGGGAATTTTCCTGCAGACTTTTGGGGGGATTTTCCCAGGGTCTCTGGTCCGCGGGATTTAAAATTATGAGTTTGGTGGTCCCTGAGGTCCAAAAGGTTGGTGACCCCTGGCCTACAGCACTTGAGCAATGCCTGCCAGTAGAAATTATTTAAAATATGGCCATTTTTTGGGGAGAGCCGTGGTAGTGGAACAGTTCGAATGCACTATTGCTCACTGGCTCAAGGTTGACTCAGCCTTCCATCCTTCCAAGGTAGGTAAGATGAGGACCCAGATTGTTGGAGGACAATATACTGACTCTGTAAACTTCTTAGAGAGGGTTGTAAAGCGGTATGAAGAGGTATATAAGTCTAAGTGCTATTGCTATTAAAAAAAACATTCCCACTGCCAGGAGTTCGATTCTGATCGGCTCAAGGTTGATTCAATGTTCCATCCTTCCAAGATCAGTAAAATGAGGACCCAGAATTTTGGGATCAATATGCCGACTCTGCAAACTGCTTAGAAAGGGGCTGTAAAGCACTGTGAAGTAATATATAAGTCTAAATGCTATTGTTATAAAAAAAACATTCCCACTGCCAGGAGTTTGATCCTGACCAGCTGTGGCTATTGTCCTTCCTTCCTTCCTTCCTTCCTTCCTTCCTTCCTTCCTTCCTTCCTTCCTTCCTTCCTTCCTTCCTTCCTTCCTTCCTTCCTTCCTTCCTTCCTTCCTGGTATGCAGAGGTCAGAATACAGTATTTCAGGCTAATTCTGCTGACTGCCAGCAGTTCAATTCTCACCAGCTGAAGGTTGACTCATTCTTCCATTCTTCCAAGGTCAGTAAAATGAGAACCCAGATTCTTGGGGGCAATAAATAGGCTGACTCTGTAAACCAGTTAGAGAGGACTGTAAAGCACTATAAAGCGGTATATAAGTCTAAGTGCTGTTGCTACCTTTGTTCGTGGCATTCTTCTATTAACTAATCCTTACAAGATTTTATTTTCTCCAAAATGGGAACACTAAAAATCATACCGAGCTAGGATTAAAGTCTATTTTACAAGCATCTGCATTTGCCATCAGGCCAACCTCAAGTTTATCTTGTTTTAAAGCTTCATCTTCCCAGCTTCAAGGCCTTCCAAGTATGGATTGTTCGAGAGATTCCTGACAGGCTGCAACTCAACCCTTTTCATTCCAGAGTTTAATGTTACTCACTGCTGACTAAGTGTAATTATGGATCTGGTTAATTTTTTATAACTGACGACTTGTAGGGCTGACATGGCATCACATCAACCTCTCATCAGGGGCCCAAGATGGCCCTTGCTGGTTTTTCACAGATGCCACATAAAACAACACATGAGCAAATATGTATATCCATATATAAAAAAGTCAAATACTACTCATGCATCATCACAAAATCTCCGGAACCATAAAGCCTACAAACTTGAAATTTAGCATGTATGTTCCTTTTGGTTTCCTTTTGCTCACTAAGAAAGGATTTTTTGAAATCACCATCAGAGCATTAGCACTTCCTATATTATTATTATTATTATTATTAATACGTTCTGATGCTAAGGAGTTCTATTCTTTCTTCCCACCTGCAAATGAAATCTCTTCCAAATGCAAAACAGAAGTAGAAGGGAAGAGATTCAATTTTAGTTTCACAGCACCAAGCAGCTTTAGTACAGAACAGTTGAGCTAAGACACACCCAGGCTCCTTGCTGTCTCCTTTTTGCTCACACAGCAACTACTGTTTCAGTTTCCAAACAGCCCTCAACTCTCTCACACACTGACAGGATGTTAGCCAGATGGATACCGATGGACGCTGGTAGGCAGAGGCAGAATATTTTTCCCCTTATTTTCCTCCCCAAAAACTAAGCCCAACCACATAGTTTCATAGCGAAGTATGGGTAATATATATATATATATATATATATATATATATATATATATATATATATATATCCCTTTTTTTGCTTCCTACCCGACACAACAAAAAGGGATATATATATATATATATATATATATATATATATATATATATATATATATATATATATCCCTTTTTTTGCTTCCTACCCCGACGCAACCTAGCGCATGTCATTAAAGAGCCTTGCCATAAATCAGAAGAGGCCCAGTTTATTCTCCTTTGATCCGTGAAGCATGCATAAAAGAGCCATTAATTCCCCAATGAATTAATAACTGCATGAAACAACTGCATGCTCTTTCTTTTCGGAGGAAGGAAGGAAAAAAATAAAAAGAATATCAGAAGAAAAATTTTAATCACAAATTCTCTCCGGCTTTTCAAACGGGGAAGAGGGTGGGTGGGATCGAACCATTTCAAGGTTAGACCTTCTTAGGGTGGGTAACTCCTGCAAGAAATGGTGGGGGAAGGTGTAGCTTTTTTTTTTTTTTTTTTTTGCTTTTTTTTTTTACAACCGGTTGATCATCGAAGCTGAAATCGTGGAAGAAAAGCTAATTTCGCAAGTGAGGAAGGAGGGAATCCATGCAAAGGGGAAGGAATAAAAGGGAGATTGATTGCCAATTGGACGTGACAGAAGGGAAGGGGGTGTACTGTCCACCCTTCTGCTACGTCTCTCTAGCTCAAAGACAGGTTCCTATCCACCCCCACCCCCTCTCGAATCTCCAGACTAAAGTAGGTAATTTGAAGCACTAGAACAGGGACAGATGGAGAGAAAGAAGTCTCTTGGCTTTCTCTCCAGTGCTTTTATTGCAAACAGACTGCCTTGTCGTAACAGAACCCAGCTCGGACCCTGAGTGAGTGATAGACTTGCAAATAGGAACAAACAAGCCAGAAGAGTTTAGTTACATGTCCTTGGTACTGAAAAATCTTCTGCCTGCTAGAAGCAACTATGGGTTGAATGGGCTGGAAGGCATGGTCCCAAACTGTCCAAATCTCTTGGCATTTTTCCCCCCAAAGATCTCTGCGTTGTGCTTTGTACCCAAGTGTGCTGTTTATGAAGACCCTGCAGAGAACAAACCCAAAGGCAAATGCTTAGAAAAATGAAAAGAATAACAGAGTTGGAAGGGGCCTATTCAAGCAAATGATTGTCCAATCTGTTCTTGAAAACCTCCAGTGTTAAAGTACCCACAATTTCTGGAGGCAAGCTGTTCCACTGGTTAATTGTTCTCATTGTCAGAAAATTTCTCCTTATTTCTAGGTTGCTTCTCTCCTTGGTTAGTTTTCATTGTTCCTTCTCTTGCCTTCTGGTGTTTTGAAGAATAGATTGAGAAAGAATAGATTCTTTGTAGCAGCCCCTCAAATATTGGAAGCCTGCTATCATGTCATCCCTGGTCCTTCTTCACATCAAACTAGACATATCCAGTTCCTGCAACCATTCTTCATATGTCTTAGTCTCCAGGCCTTTAATCATCTTTGTTGTTTTTCTCTGCACTCTTTCTAGAGTCTCAATATATTTTGTATAATGTGGTAACCAAAACTAGATGCATCATTCCAGGTGTGGTCTTACTAAGGTTTTATGTTGTACATGCCTTCAAAAAGTAAAGCTTCCTTGGTGGCTTCATGGATATATAAAAATATCATGGCAGTTTCTTGGCAACTATCAGGTACAAACAACTGGATCCATGAAAAAATCAATTACTACCAACCTGCCTTCCACTGAGGACCTGTATACTGCACGAGTCAAAAAGAGGGCTCTGAAAATAGTTACAGACCCCTCACATCCTGGACATAAACTGTTTCAACTCCTACCCTCAAAATGACGCTACAGAGCACTGCACACCAGAACAACTAGACACAAGGAGAGTTTTTTTTCCCAAACGCCATCACTCTGCTAAACAAATAATTCCCTCAACACTGTCAAACTATTTACTAAGACTGCACTACTATTACTACTATTAATCCTCCCATCCTTCCTTTCAACCATCTCCTCCCACTTATGACTGTAACCTTGTTGCTTGTATACTAACGATTTTTATTGACTGTTTCCTACTATGATTTGATTGCTTATTGTACCCTATGATTATTATTGTTGTACCTGATGATTCTTGACTCTTGACGAATGTATCTTTTCTTTTATGTACACTGAGAGCATTTGCACCAAGACAAATTCCTTGTGTGTCCAATCACACTTGCCCTATTAGGAATTCATTCATTCATTCGAAAAGTTTCAAGTCAACCAATTTATTGTATTATGTCTATATTACAAGAATCTCCCATCTGCTTGCTTTCCTTTGGGAACAAACAGATAAGGTTCCATAAAACTTGAGAAAGGGGTGTTAGGCCTCTTGCAGTTGAGCAAGGATTCAAAACTAGTTCCCTGTTTGACCCCTCTTCCTTGTCTGGCTGAGTTTCCCAACATCAACAATGCTGAAGTATGGGTGCCTGTTTACTGCTGAAGGGGGAGGGAGAGGGGAGTTGTTCATCTTCCAACAGTCAACAGCCCCATCTTCTATCTACCAAATATAGCAATAGCACTTAGACTTATGTACTGCTTCACAGTGCTTTACAGACCTCTCAAAGTGGTTTACAGAGTCATCATATTGCCCCCAACAATCTGGGTCCTCATTTTACCCACCTTGGAAGGATGGAAGGCTGAGCCAACCTTGAGCCTGGTGGGATTCGATCTGCCAAATTGCAGTAGGAGTAGCTTGCAGTACTGCACTCTAACCACTGCACCACCAAGGCTCGTATGATACTGTTTAGCGTGTTTCAAGACCAATCATACTCAACTAGGTGCTGCTATTGGGCCATGGTGGCGTAGTGGTTAGAATGCAGCATTGCAGGCTGATTCTGCCCATTGCCAGGAATTCGATCCTGACCAGCTCAAAGTTGACTCAGCCTTCCATCCTTCCACAGTCAGTAAAATGAGGACCCAGATTGTTGGAGGCAATATGCTAACTCTGTAAACTGCTTAGAGAGGGTTGCAAAGGACTGTATTATGAAGTGGTATATAAGGCAAATACATTAATTACACAAAATATATACAGTCTTGCTCTTTGGGGTTAAAAACACATGTTTGAAAATCAACACCACTCTGCTAATTGGGAATAAGGTATATTGACTGCATTCCATCTATAATCCACTCCGTGCTTTTCATAACTTCCTTGACTTGGAATCCGAGGGCTGGAAGGGGTCTGTGGGTTCCAGCCCCCTTCAGAAACATAACTGTAGAACTACTTCAAAGGTTGTTCTGGGTGAGATATTCCCAAAGTTTTTTATTGTTCTAAAAATGTATTATTTCTGATCTGTCTTCTATAGGCAAGGAAAAATTTACACGTCACAAGATCTGATATGGAATAAATGCATGTAGTAAATGAAAGCATTTAATCACCAGGCATTCAGTAGATTTTGGGAGAAAGAAGAACTCTCAGATCAGATATACATAGTTATTAACATGAAATATTTGCTGTTGGAAGAAAAGAAAGATATATTTCCTAAAACACACAAAGATATGGGAAACTTAATATCTATATATTAGATATTAAATCTCTCTATATAAAAGTGAAATACCACTCATGCATCATCACAAAATTTCCAGAACCGTAAAACCTACAAACTTGAAACTTGGCACCTATATTCCTCTTGGCTTCTAGGTATTCACTAAGAAAGGATTTTTCAAAATGACCATCAGAGCATTATTATTGTTGTTGTTGTTGTTGTTGTTGTTGTTGTTAACACGCTCTGATGCTAAGGAGTTCTACTCCCCCTCCCCACCTGAAAAAAAGAAATCTCTTCCAAATGCAAAACACAAGCAGAGGAGAGAAGTTTCAGTTTTAGTTTCACAGCACCAAGCAGCTTTAGTACAGAAACAGTTTAGCTAAGCCACGCCCAGGCTCCTTGCTGTCTCCTTCTTGCTCACACAGCAAATACTGTTTCAGTTTCCAAGTTGCACTCAATTCTCTCACACTGATAGGAAGCTAGCCAGATGAATATCTATCTATCTATCATCTATCTATCTATCTATCTATCTATCTATCTATCTATCTATCTACCGCCCACATGGCCCATGGGAACACATATATCTTAATTATAGCTATATATCTTATATAAGGTTTCTTGTGTAGACCTAGGAAGTGCATGGTAAGGTCAAACCAACCATCACTGCTCTCTGGAAAAGCTATTTCAGATCATACAATTAAACTACTATAAGTTATTCACCAGCCTTCCTCAACAGCTGCTGAATAAAATACTCGTAGACCTTTTGTTTCTGGGAGGTAAACGTTTTGAGCTCAAAATTTTTAAAAAGTGTGGGGAAAAATGGAAAACTGTTGTCAGGGTTTTTAAAAAAATAAATAAGAAAATTTGCTTTCAGATTCCACTCTAAAGGCTGGCAGAGGTTCAAGCCACGAGCGTAACGTTATGCAAATTGATCTGCCATTCACAGTAATTGAAATCTAAATTCATCATGCATCATGAATTCATTAAGGTAAACGGTTATATGAATACTCAGCAAAGTTACCTGACTGATAGCTAATTAATCTTCACACCACCTTGATCTGAATCCTCTGCCTTCAAAACTCTGCCTGGACCATTTTTTTTTCCCTCCATGCCTGAATATTTACTTCGATGTTAGTTTTATTCCCTCCAGAGGTGGTGTTCAGCAGGTTCTGACCAGTTCTGAAGTGGAAAGTTTGAGTAGTTTGGAGAACTGGCAAATCCCGCCTCTGACTGGCCCCACCCCCATATCTATTCTCGGCCTCCCATTGAGTCCCAGCTGATTGGCTGGATCTTCTTTAGTTGCCCTGCACAGGAGAACGGAGCTGGAAAGCAGGTTAGTGGGATGGGGAGGGAATGGAGATTTTACAGTACCCTTCTCCTGCCACGCCCACCAAGCCATGCCCACCAAGCCACGCCCACAGAACCGGTAGTAAAATAAAATTGAATCCCACCACTGATTCCCTCCATTTCAATTTCTTTCTCTCCGGGAAGGTTTAGAATTCAAGGAAGAGAGATGAGCCATATTCCACTTATTTTATTTATTTTTATTTTTTATTTTATTTGGTTTGTCAATTGCTTCCAAGATAATAGGTATAGGTAAAAACATAGTTATGAATACATGGATACATATAAGAAAAATAAAAGAAACAATAGGACAGGGACGGTAGGCACATTGGTGCGCTTATGCACGCCCCCTACAGACCTTTTAGGAAAGGGGTGAGGTCAATAGTAGAAAGTCTAAGGTTAAAGTTTTGGGGGTTTGGGGAAGAAACCACAGTCAGGTAGAGTATTCAGACATAGACCATTCTGTTGCTGAAGTCGTATTTCCTGCAATCAAGTTTGGTGTGATTAACCTTGAGTTTGTATCTATTGTTTGCTCTTGTATTGTTATGGTTGAAGCTGAAGTATTCATTGACAGGTAGGACATTGCTATGTATGATTTTATATACCATACTTAGATCAAACCGAAGGCGGAGTAGTTCTAGCTTTTCTAGGTCTATAATTTCAAGTCTGGTGGCATAAGGTATTCTGCAACAAGTAGAGGAGTGGAGAACTCTTCTTGTGAAATATTTCTGGGCTTTCTCGACTGTGCTAATATCAGATACGTAATGTGGGTTCCAGACTGATGAACTGTATTCAAGTATTGGTCTAGCAAATGTTTTGTATGCTCTTGTTAATAGTGTGATATTACCAGAGAAAAAGCTATGTAGGATTAGGTTAACAACTCTTAATGCCTTTTTGGCTATGTAGTTACAGTGGGCTCTAGCACTTAGATCATTAGAGGTGAGTATTCCAAGGTCCTTTACAGAGCTTGGATCATCAACAAGGTCTTGACTATTCAGCTTGTATTTTATTTTCTGATTATTTTTTTTGCCAATACGTAAGACAGAGCATTTATTTGTTGAGATTTGAAGTTGCCATTTGTCTGACCATTCTGATACATAGTCAAGGTCTTTCTGAAGGGTAGCAGTATTGTCTGTGGTGTTGAATAGCTTTACATCATCAGTGAAGAGAACGCAGTTGCTCTTAATATGATCACATTTATGTAGAGTATGAAGAGAGTTGGTCCTAGAACACTGCCTTGGGGGACACCACTGTTGACAGGTACAGAATTTGATAGGTTGCTGCCAATTTTGACCATTTGTTGTCTCTTTGACAGGAATGCTTCTATCCAGTTATACAGTTGTCCAGAGATACCATAAGATTTTAGTTTTAGGAGTAGTTTGTCGTGTACCACTGAATCAAAGGCTTTATAGAAGTCTATGTAGATTGCGTCTATTGCTTTGCCCTGATTGAGTTGTGTAGTCCATATGTTTTTGCAGTGTAAGAGTTGCAGATTGCAGGATAGTTTTTTTCTGAAACCAAATTGTTTTTTAGAGAGTAGGTTATTTATCTCTAAGTGGAGGATAATGGATTAGTTAATAATTGATTCCATGACTTTACAGGTGATGCAGCATAAGGAGATTGGTCTGTAATTTTCAACTAGGCATGGGTCTCCCTTTTTGAAGATGGGGATGACCATGACTTGTGACCATAGTTTTGGCAAGGAGCTGGTCCTGAAAGATTTTTCAAAGATTATGCTTAGAGGTTTGGCTATGGCAGTGGATAGTTTTTTTAAGAAGTAGGCACATATTCTGTCCGGTCCAATAGATAGAGATGGTTTTAGATTGTATAGTGCTTTTTCAACATTGTCTACTGTAAAATCGATATGTATTAGATCATTGTAGTTGTCTGTGGTTAGACTAGGAAATAATGAGCATGATCCATTGCTGTTTACAAATACTGAGCCAAAGAATGTGTTAAAGAGGTTGGCTTTAATAGTGACATCATTGCAGTCTTTACCATTAGATACTTTCAGGGGTGGGATGAACCTTGTAGAAAGCGCGGGTGGAATTGGGGCATAGAAGGTTTTCCTCTTGTTTAATGTGATAATTGGTGCATTCAGTCTTTATCTGATGGCATAAATTTTAATATCGGCCTTTGAAGTTGGCAACGTGACCAGATTTGTTTTTCCGCCAAAGTGATCCCTTTTTGGATTGAAGCTTCCTTATTGTTATGGGTAATCTGTTTTTTTCTGGTTTTTGGAGTTGTTATTGGTACATATAGTTTGATGACTCTTTTGACTTCAAGTAAAAATATATTGCAATGGTCTTCAACAGTATTGCATCCAGTGAATAGAAATTGCCAATCAAGGGATGAGAGATCATTGTCTATAAGATCATAGTTGCCTTTTTTGAAGTTATAATTGGGGATCACATCATTGTGTTGATTTTTGTGTGGACATATGTTGAGACAAAAGTCAATCATGCTGTGGTCACTGTTGGAAAAGGGTTCTTTAATTTGTATTCCATAAATTGAATTCAAACTATTGCAGAAGATGAGATCGAGGCAGTTGTTAAGTCTAGTATTGTTGGTTACTAGTTGTTCCAGTCCCAGGTTTGTTACAGCATTGTAGAAGGTTGCATGTATGGGTTCAGTTTTACATTCGTTTAGGGTCCAGTTAATGTGAGGTAGTTTGAAGTCACCAAGAAAGATAAAACTGTGTGGGCAGGACTCGACAACTAGGTTGAAGACCCTACGTTTGTAGTCATTAGATAATCCTCAACTTACAACAGTTCATTTAGTGACTGTTTGAAGTTACGACGTCGCTGAAAAAAAGTGACAGGATCATTTTTCACACTTTTTTCATCGTTTTTCAGCTGTTGAGAAATGCAGAAATACCCCTCTGTGTGACCTGCAGTTTAGCACACCTGTTTCAAATTCCTTGTGTTTCCAATCACACTTGGCCAATAAAGAATTCTATTCTATTCTATTCTATTCTATTCTATTCTATTCTATTCTATTCTATTCTATTCTATTCTATTCTATTCTATTCTACTCTACTCTACTCTACTCTACTCTACTCTACTCTACTCTATTGTACCCTATGACTATCACTAAGTGTTGTACCTGATGATTCTTGACTCTTGATGAATGTATCTTTTCTTTTATGTACAGTGAGAGCATTTGCACCAAGACAAATTCCTTGTGTGTACAATCACACTTGGCCAATAAATAATTCTATTCTGTTCTATTCTATTCTATTCTATTCTATTCTATTCTATTCTATTCTATTCTATTCTATTCTATTCTATTCTATTCTATTCTATTCTATTCTATTCACTCTACTCTACTCTACTCTACTCTACTCTACTCTATTGTACCCTATGACTATCACTAAGTGTTGTACCTGATGACTCTTGACTCTTGACGAATGTATCTTTTCTTTTATGTACAGTGAGAGCATTTGTACCAAGACAAATTTCTTGTGTGTCCAATCACACTTGGCCAATAAAAAATTCTATTATATTGGTCTAACTTCCCGTAACAAAGTCCACCACAAAAAGTGTGTGTGTGTGTGTGTGTGTGTGTATGCATGCACATGCGAGGGGTGAGTGGGTTAGTGGGGGACCCACATTTTAAAAAAGCAATAACACTTTGCTGTTCCAAGTAGTACTTGACTTACAGCAGTCCGTTGAGTGACCAAAGTCACCACAGCACTGGAAAAAACGGGATTCGTGATCCTTTTTCACATTTATGACGTGATCAAAATTCAGACACTTTGGCAACTGGTTCATATTTATGATGGTGGCCGTGTCCCCCGGGTGATGTGATCCCCTTTTGTGATCTTCTGACAAGCAAAAGTCTGACAAGCAAAGTTTTTGTGGTGAAGTTTGTTACGGGAAGTTAGACCAAGGGTTGAGTTCCTCCCATCCAGACATCTATGAGGAGAGGGTGATAAAATAGTGGTTGCGATTGTGTAGTCCAGGGTGATAAGAAAACACATCAGAATTGTGGTTGTAATTGTGTAATCCCAACCACCAGCTTTGCTTTTTTCTTTTTCTTTTTTTCTTTTTTTGACCTCCTTCCCATCCTCCAGGAACACCCCTGTTCTTTAGGCCATTCTTCTGGAAAAAAACAAAACCTTCCTCACGCTTCTCTGTTTTCAGCCAGGGGTTCTTAGGAGAATAAAGGAAACTGGGAATTAAAAGTAACCAGCGTGTTGCGAATGGATTTTGGAGGAAGGGCTAGAAAGAAAGAAAGAAAAAAAAAAACCAGGGAACAGAAGGTGGGATTTTTTTAAAAGGAGAGTTTTGAAACAGGTGTATTAAACTGCAGGCCATACAGGGAGGTATTTCTGCATTTCTTGCCAGCTGCAACTTTAACATCCGAATGAGTGGAGAAGCCCATTTCTAAAACCCTCTGAATGAAACAAAATATGCAATTAACATCCATCAAAGCACTTTCCCAAGCTTGTAATTAGCGGAGAGATGAAATGTAACACCTTTTGCCAATGAATGTCTTTACATATTGTTCAACCCACATCAAGAGTTTATTTGTTATAAACCTTTCAGGCTGCTAATTTATTGCTTGCTATTTTCGGTTTCGACAGCTGGAGTATAAGGTTCGTTAGGACTCTTAATTTTGTAGTTGCCTCATATCTAAGGCTTTAGACACAGTCTCCAAAAGATTCTTTAGAGCTCCTAGGAGTAAGTACTGGTGTTCCTCAACTTACAACAGTTCAATTAGTGACCTTTTGAAGTCACAATGTGTTCTGACCAAGGCTTATTGAGACACTATCGAACACACGTTAGTCCCCAAACCAGGGGTAGGATTCTACAGGTTCGCTCCTATTCACTAGAACCGGTTGTTAACATTCTAAGCAGTTCGGAGGACCGGTTGTTAGAAGAAATTACTGACCTAATCCTGTAAGGAAGGCAGAAAGGAAGCATTCTGGTGTTGCTTACAGAAACTGCCTCTCCGTTAACCCTTATTACATTCTTGGCAGAACTAGACTTCCTGTCTCAGGAACTTCTCTGGAGTTTCTTTTCCCCTCCTTTGCTGGTACTTTGCTTGTGTGGAGGGACCATTCAAAGTTACAATGCCACTGAAAAAAGTGACTTATGACCATTTTGCACACTTACAACTGTTGCAGCATCTCCACAGTCTTGAGAGGCCAGGCGAGGAGATGCGTGCCTCGATGTGAGTGATATTGAGTTGGCCATGCCCAGCCAGTCACATGCCACCAAGCCATGCCCACCACCTAAGCCACGCCCACAGAACCGGTTGTTAAAAAATTTGAATCCCACCCCTGCCTCAAACCCTTTTTTATTTATTTCAACAGCTGTGAATTTTAGTCATTCTCAGCCCGTAATGAGTCTCCAACAGTTTGTAAACAGTCCCATGGAAGTCTGGAAAAGTCCTTCAGGATAAGTCTGATAAGCACCTACCTTTCTTTCCTTTGAAATGCTGCCAACGACTAAATTTCCAATTAGTTATATAAGGCCAAATGGAACACAAATTCAACACAGTGCTTCAGATTTCAAACTGACCAGTACGAACAAAGTTGCTTCCTGCAAAGGCTCCTGTCCCTTTGCTCCTCCTTTATGTCTTTTGTGAGGGGCCAATCACCTCCAATCCTTACTGCCAAGTCACCCCTTTTGTCTTAGCTGTTCTCGCCTTCTGGCAGCTCTGCGCATGCATGCACTGGGAACAGGCTCCCCTTGTTCCTCTTCCTCACTGCTGTCAGATTCTGGAGGCTCCGGAGTCAGCACATAACGCCCAGATGGCCCTGGCCCCATCTTTATATCAGATGCAGGACCCTTGTCAAAGTCCTCCCCAGACTCCCGGACTGGGCCATATTCCTCCCCACTGTCCAACTCTGCTGCCATCTCCGCAGGCTGCTGGTGGACCACAACATTACAGCATTGAAAAAGGTGACTCTCTTAACAAATTTCTCACTTAGTGACATAAATTTGGGGCTCAATTGTGGTCGTAAGTCAAGAACTACCTATATGGAGCTGTCATCCACCACTCTTACAAGAGCTACCTACTACAACATGTGGCAGGCGGGTATGACGTTCCTGTATCCACACATCCAGAAACCTCTTTTGCAGATAAACCTCCGTAAGCTGCTCATTTCAATGAATTAGCATCCAAAAGGAACATGTCATAAAAGAAGCAAAAAAAAAAGACACCAACATTTTAACACCATTCTGTTTTTCAGATTTCTTTTTTTTTCTTTTTTAATTTTTTAGATGCGTTGAATTATAAGGCTCGGTTAAAATAGTTAGCAGCTGCACCAGGGAAGAAAAAAAACGAATGGTGGAAGTGATTATGTGGATGAAAAGATTTTGCAAATCGCAGGGACCTTTCCTGCC